>NC_057407.1:57195864-57203538 GCF_019320065.1 Cervus canadensis | reverse complement strand
CACAGCACTGTTCACAATAGCCAGGACATGGAAGCAACCTAGATGTCCATCAGCAGATGAATGGATAAGGAAGCTGTGGTACATATACACAATGGAATATTACTCAGCCATTAAAAAGAATGCATTTGAATCAGTTCTAATGAGGTGGATGAAACTGGAGCCTATTATACAGAGTGAAGTAAGTCAGAAAGAAAAACACCAATACAGCATATTAACATATATATATGGAATTTAGAAAGATGGTAACAATAACCCTATATGCAAGACAGCAAAAGAGACACAGATGTATAGAACAGTCTTTTGGACTCTGTGGGAGAAGGCAAAGGTGGGATGACTTGAGAGAGTAGCACTGAAACATGTATATTACCATATGTGAAACAGATCGCCAGTCCAGGTTTGATGCATGAGACAGGGTGCTCAGAACTGGTGCACTGGGATGACCCTGAGGGATGGGGTGGGGAGGGGGGTGGGAGGGGGGTTCAGGATGGGGACACATGTACACCTATGGCTGATCCATGTCAATGTATGGCAAAAACCACTACAATATTGTAAAGTAGCCTCCAATTAAAATAAATTAATTTTTTAAAACAAACAAACAAAAAGACCTTTGATAAAATTCAACATCCATTCATAAAAAAATAGTCTGACCAAAGTGGATATAGAGTTAAAATTAGTTCCATTCAGTCACTAAGTCGTATCCAACTCTTTGTGACCCCATGGACTGCAGCACGCCAGGCTTCCCTGTCCATCACCAACTCCCATAGCTTTCTCAAACTCATGTCCCAACTGGATAGAGGTAACATAATTCAGCATAATAAAAGCTATATATTACAAACTTATAGTCAACAAAATATTCAATGGTGAAAAGTTGAAAGCCTTTCCACTAAATTCAGGGAACAAGGATGACCACTCTCATGACTTCTATTCAACATATGAAATGCCACAGCAGTCAGACAAGACAAAGAAATTAAAGTCATCCAAATAGGAAGGAAAGAAGTAAAACTGTCATTATATGCAGATAATATGATGCTATCTATAGAAAACCCTAAAAATTCCACACAAAAATTCCTAGAACTGATAAATGAATTCAGCAAGTTATTGAGGTACAAGATTAACATACAGAAATTGGTTGCATTTCTTTTCACTAACAATAAAATATCAGAAGACAGTCTTTTTTTTTATCTCTTTTTAAATTGTGCCAAAGGGGGAAAAAAAAAAAACCACTTAGGGATAAACCTGACCAACCAGGTGAAAGACTTATACATTGAAAACTATTAAACATTGATAAAGGAAATTGAAGATGATTCAAAGAAATGGAAAGATATTGCATGATCTTGGATTATAAGAATTAATATTGTTAAGATGGCCATACTACCCAAAACAATCTACAAATTTAATGCAATCTCTATTAAATTACCCATGACATTTTTCACAGAACTAAAACAAATAATCTTAAAAATTATATAGAGGGAGTTAAGATGGTGGAGGAATAGGACAGGGAGACCACTTTCTCCCCCACAAATTCATCAAAAGAACATTTGAACGCTGAGGAAACTCCACAAAACAAATTCTGAACGCTGGCAGAGGACATCAGGCACCCAGAAAAGCAGCCCATTGTCTTTGAAAGGAGGTAGGACAAAATACAAAAGATAAAAAGAGAGACAAAAGAGTGAGGGAAGGAGATCTGTTCCAGGAAGGGAGTCTTAATAGAGGAAGCTTCCAAACACCAGGAAACCCTCTCACCGGCAGGTCTGGGGGAAGTTTTTGAATCTCGGAGGGCAACCTAACCAGGAGGAAAAATAAATAAATAAAACCCACAGATGACATGCCTAAAGGCAACTTCCAGCAGAAAACTACCCCAGACGCTTGCATCCACCACCAGCCAGTGGGGGCTGAACAGAGAGGAGCAGGCAGCATTGCTTAGGGTAAAGACTGGGCCTGAATGCCCTGAGCGCAATCTGAGGGAGCTAACATGAGATAGCAACCTAAACTGTGGGATAGCAAGAGAGAGAGAGAGAGAGAGAGAGAGAGAGAAAATTAACCTATGAAAAAAAAACAAAGTAAATGGCAATGGGACCATACTTATCAATAATTACCTTAAATGTAAATGGGTTGAATGCCCCAACCAAAAGGCAAAGACTGGCTGAATGGATACAAAAATAAGACCCCTATATATGCTGTCTACAAGAGACCCACCTGAAAACAAGGGACACATACAGACTGAAAGTGAAGGGCTGGAAAAAAATATTTCATGCAAACGGAGACCAAAAGAAAGCAGGAGTCGCAATACTCATATCAGATAAAATAGACTTCAAGTTAAAGGCTGTGAAAAGAGACAAAGAAGGACACTGCATAATGATCAAAGGATCAATCCAAGAAGAAGATATAACAATTATAAATATATATGCACCCAACATAGGAGCACCGCAATATGTAAGGCAAATGCTAACAAGTATGAAAGGGGAAATTAACAATAACACAATAATAGTGGGAGACTTTAATACCCCACTCACACCTATGGATAGATCAACTAAACAGAAAATCAACAAGGAAACACAAACTTTAAATGACACAATGGGCCAGCTACACCTAATTGATATCTATAGGACATTTCACCCCAAAACAATAAATTTCACCTTTTTCTCAAGTGCACATGGAACCTTCTCCAGAATAGATCACATCCTGGGCCATAAATCTAGTCTTCGTAAATTCAAAAAAACTGAAATCATTCCAGTCATCTTTTCTGACCACAATGCAGTAAGATTAGATCTCAATTACAGGAAAAAAAATATTAAAAATTCCAACATATGGAGGCTAAATAACATGCTTCTGAATAACGAACAAATCATAGAAGAAATCAAAAAAGTAAGCAAAATATGCATAGAAATGAATGAAAATGAAAACGAAACCACCCAAAACCTACAGAACACTGTAAAAGCAATGCTAAGAGGAAGGTTCATAGCATTACAGGCTTACTTCAAGAAACAAGAAAAAGTCAATAAATAACCTAACTGTACATCTAAAGCAACTAGAGAAGGAAGAAATGAAGAACCCCAGGGTTAGTAGAAGGAAATAAATCTTAAAAATTAGGGCAGAAATAAATGCAAAAGACACAAAAGAGACCATAGCAAAAATCAACAAAACTAAAAGCTGGTTTTTTGAAAAGATAAATAAAACTGACAAACCATTAGGGAGAAGAAAAAAATTAACAAAATTAGAAATGAAAATGGAGAGATCACAACAGACAACACTGAAATACAAAGGATCATAAGAGACTACTACCAGCAGCTATATGCCAAAAAATGAACAACTTGGAAGAAATGGACAAATTCTTAGAAAAGCATAACTTTCCAAAACTGAACCAGGAAGTAATAGATCTTAACAGACCCATCACAAGCACCGAAATCAAAACTGTAATCAGAAATCATCCAACAAATAAAAGCCCAGGACCAGATGACTTCACAGCTGAATTCTACCAAAAATTTAGAGAAGAGCTAACACCAATCTTACTCAAACTCTTCCAGAAAATTGCAGATGAAGGTAAACTTCCAAACTCATTCTATGAGGCCACCATCACCCTAATACCAAAACCAGACAAGGATGCCACAAAAAAAGAAAAACCACAGGCCAATATCACTGATGAACATAGATGCAAAAATCCTTAGCAAAATTCTAGCAAACAGAATCCAACAACATATTAAAAAGATCATACATCATGACCAAGTGGGCTTTATCCCAGGAATGCAAGGATTCTTTAATATCCACAAATCAATCAATGTAATACACCACATTAACAAATTGAAAGATAAAAACCATATGATTATTTCAATAGATGCAGAGAAAGCCTTTGACAAAATTCAACACCCATTTATGATTAAAACTCTCCAGAAAGCAGGAATATAAGGAACATACATCAACATAATAAAAGCTATATATAACAAACCCACAGCAAACATTATCCTCAATGGTGAAATGTTCAAAGCATTTCCACTAAAGTTAGGAACAAGGCAAGGGTGCCCACTCTCACCACTACTATTCAACATAGTTTTGGAAGTGTTGGCCATAGCAATCAGAGCAGAAAAAGAAATAAAAGGAATCAGATTAGGAAAAGAAGAAGTAAAACTCTCACTGTTTGCAGATGACATGATCCTCTACAGAGAAAACCATGAAGACTCTACCAGAAAATTGCTAGAGCTAATCAATGAATATAGTAAAGTTGCAGGGTATAAAATTAACACACAGAAATCCCTTGCATTCCTATACACTAGCAATGAGAAAACAGAAAGAGAAATTAAGGACACAATACCATTCACCATTGCAATGAAAAGAATAAAATACTTAGAATATATCTACCTAAAGAAACAAAAGACCTGTATATAGAAAACTATAAAACACTGATGAAAGAAATCAAAGAGGACACAAATAGATGGAGAAATATAGCATGTTCATGGATTGGAAGAATCAATATTGTCAAAATGGCTATACTACCCAAAGCAATCGATAGATTCAATGCAATCCCTATCAAGCTACCAACGGTATTTTTCACAGAACTAGAACAAATAACATCACAACTTGTATGGAAATACAAAAAACCTCGAATAGCCAAAGTATTGAGAAAGAAGAATGGAACTGGAGGAATCAACCTGCCTGACTTCAAGCTCTACTACAAAGCCACAGTCATCAAGACAGTATGGTACTGGCACAAAGACAGAAATATAGATCAATGGAATAGAATAGAAAGCCCAGAGATAAATCCACGAACCTATGGACACCTTATCTTTGACAAAGGAGGCAAGGATATTCAATGGAAAAAAGACAACCTCTTTAACAAGTGGTGCTGGGAAAACTGGTCAACCACTTGTAAAAGAATGAAACTAGAACACTTTCTAGCACCATACACAAAAATAAACTCAAAATGGATTAAAGATCTAAATGTAAGACAGAAGCTATAAAACTCCTAGAGGATAACATAGGCAAAACACTCTCCGACATAAATCACAGCAGGATCTTCTATGACCCACCTCCCAGAATATTGGAAATAAAAGCAAAAATAAACAAATGGGACCTAATGAAACTTAAAAGCTTTTGCACTACAAAGGAAACTATAAGTAAGGTGAAAAGACAGCCTCAGATTGGGAGAAAATAATAGCAAATGAAGAAACAGACAAAGGATTAATCTCAAAAATATACAAGCAACTCCTGAAGCTCAATTCCAGAAAAAATAAATGACCCAATCAAAAAATGGGCCAGAGAACTAAACAGACATTTCTCCAAAGAAGACATACAGATGGCTAACAAACACATGAAAAGATGCTCAACATCACTCATTATCAGAGAAATGCAAATCAAACCACAATGAGGTACCATTACACACCAGTCAGGATGGCTGCTATCCAAAAGTCTACAAGCAATAAATGCTGGAGAGGGTGGTGGAGGAAAAAGGAACCCTCTTACACTGTTGGTGGGAATGCAAACTAGTACACCACTAATGACGAACAGTGGTGGAGATTGGGCTTTAAAAAAATGTGAATAGAACTGCGCATATGACCCAGGCAATAACACTTCTGGGCATACACACTGAGGAAACCAGAACTGAAAGAGACACATGTACCCCAATGTTCATCACAGCACTGTTTATATTAGCCAGGACATGGAAGCAACCTAGATGCCCATCAGCAGATGAATGGATAAGAACGCTGTGGTACATATACACCACGGAATATTAGTCAGCCATTAAAAAGAATTCATTTAAATCAATTCTAATGAGGCGGATGAAACTAGAGCCCATTATACAGAGTGAAGTAACCAGAAAGAAAAACACCAATACAGCATACTAACAGATATATATATGGAATTTAGAAAGATGGTAATGATAACCCTATATGCAAAACAGAAAAAGAGACACAGATGTACAGAACAGACTTTTGGACTCTGTGGGAGAAGGCGAGGGTGGGATGATCTGAGAGAATAGCATTGAAACATGTGTATTATCAACTGTGAAACAGATCGCCAGTCCAGGTTTGATGCATCAGACAAGTGCTCAGGGCTGGTGCACTAGGATGACCCAGAGGGATGGGATGGGGAGAGAGGTGGGAGGGGGGTTCAGGATGGGGAACACACGTAAATCCATGGCTGATTCATATCAATGTATGGCAAAAAAACACTACAATATTGTAAACTAATTCTCTCCAACTAATATAAATAAATAAATAAAAATTATATGGAACCACAAAAAGACCCATAATTGCCAAAGTAATCCTGAGGTAAAAAGAAGAAAGCTTGAGACATAACCTCCCAACCTACAGAAAATACTACAAAGTTAACAGCAAACAAAACAATATGGTAAAGACATAAAGATCAGTGGAACAAAAGCAAACTCAGAAATAAACCCACATACTTACGGTCAATTAATCTTCAACAAAGGAGGCAAGAAAATAAAACAGAGAAAAGAAAGTTGTGTTGGGAAAGCTGAATAGCTACATAAATAGTAATAAATAGTAAATAAATGAACTTAGAACACACCCTCAAACTGCAAACAGTAATAAACTCAAAATGACTTAAGGACTTAATTATAAGACATGACACCATAAAACCCCTAGAAGATAACACAGCAGAACACTATGACATAAATTGTACCAATATTTTTTGGATATGTCTCTTAAGGCAAAGGAAATAAAAACAAAAATATACAAATGGGACCTAATTAAACATCAGCTTTTACATCAAAAGAAACAAAAGGACAACCTGTAGACTGAGAGAAAATATTTGCAAATGATATAACAGACAAGGAAATAATTTCCAAAATATACAAATAGGTCATATAGATCAATAACCAAAAAACAAACAACCCAATCAAAAATGGGCAGACCTAAATTGACATTTCTCCAAAAAGACTTACAGATGGCCAAAAGACACATGAAATGATGATCAATATTGCTTATTATTCGAAAAATGCAAATCAAAACTACAGTGAGGTATCACTTCACACCAGTCAGAATGGTCATCTTCAAAAGTCCATAAATAATAAGTGCTAGAGAGGGTATGGAGAAAAGGGAATCCTCATACACTGTTGGTTGGAATGTAAATTCATGCAGATACTTAAAAAATAGTAAGGAAGTTCCTCAAAACACTTTTATAAAGAGAGTTGCCATATGATCCCACTCCTGGGCACATATACAAAGAAAACTCTAATTTGAAAAGACACACGCACCCCTATGTTCATAGAAGTGCTATTTACAATAGCCAAGACATAGAAGCAACCTACATGTTCATCAACAGATGAAGGGATAAAGAAGACACAGTGTATGCGAAATATTTCCCAGAAATAATAAAGAATGCAAAAATCCTTAACAAAATTCTAGCAAACAGAATCCAACAACATATTAAAAAAAATTATACACCATGACCAAGTGGGCTTTATCCCAGGAATGCAAGGATTCTTTAATATCTACAAATCAATCAATGTAATACACCACATTAACAAATTGAAAGATAAAAACCATATGATTATCTCAATAGATGCAGAGAAAGCCTTTGACAAAATTCAACACTCATTTATGATTAAAACTCTCCAGAAAGCAGGAATAGAAGGAACATACCTCAACATAATAAAAGCTATATATGACAAACCCACAGCAAGCATCACCCTCAATGGTGAAAAATTGAAAGCATTTC
>NC_057407.1:56807075-56861302 GCF_019320065.1 Cervus canadensis | reverse complement strand
ACTTCAGTATTCTTGCCTGGAGAATTCCATGGACAGAGGAGCCTGGCGGGCTACAGTCTATGGGGTCACAAAGAATGGGACACGACTGAGCGACTAACACTTTCACTTTCTTTCTTTATGGCATTTTAAACCTAAAATGTCTAGTGATCTAGTAATTTTTTTATTTTCTAGTAGATGCTTAACAAATACATTAAATTGTGTAACCAATTGTGTATTAAAGATTTTCCCCTTCTTTATTACCTAAATCTTGTTATGATATAGTTTGTGTTATAAATATTTGTGCCCTTGATCAGTATGTGTTTCCTTATTAATTCACTGAGAAAATAAATTATATTTTTAAAAGGATCACTGATAAGTTATTGATGAAACTGAATAAGAAAAGCATATTGTGCTTATTAAAAAAAGGAAATCAGATTACTCATTACTTACTCAACAGCAGTAACTACTGATTGTGCAATACTGACAGTAACATTTAAAATGGGAGACTCCAAATAAAGTCAGCAATTTAGACTGTCAGTGGAATGTGTAAAGAATTAGAATTTAGCAGTTTTAAAGTGTCACAGCTGTTCCTAGGAATTTACTCAACCATGGTGTTCAGAATAATAAAGTATGTAAGGGAATGCATGTTGTATTGGTCCACATTAAGCCAGAACATTGAAATGAGAAATGCCCACGGTTTAAAGAAAGAGAAGCAATTTCTTCATCACCAGCAACATGATTATTCAATATATTGACAACAAGGTAGTCAGTAGTCTAAGACTTCTCTTTGTTGAAATTAGTGCATTTACTTCCTAGACATACAGAAAGAGCCATTTCATTAGCAAGTAAGATGCCAAGTTAAATTTTAATTTCAGATAGCAACTTCTTAGTGTAAATGTGTCCCAAACATTTCATATTGTTACGATTGGTATGTTAGCTCTGATTCCTGCCACCTTGTAATGTCATCCTTCATTTATCCATTCACTGGTTTTAAGGCTGAGTTTCTGAGGGCCAGTCTGGACTGTACTGTGCGTGCTCCTGACAACACAGTGATGGGCAAATCTTCCCCCAGAGTCCCTACAGTTTAGTAGACTGATCTAGACAAGGGAACCCCCATACAATGCGATAAACGCCACAATTCACAGTGTGTTTATTCACAGAGGGACCCAGCCTTGGTTCCGAAAAAGACTCCCAGAAGAAGTGATGTTTAGATTAGGCCAAAAGCAGAAATGCTGGGGAAGTGGAAGGAGGTTCTCATCGGGGGCACCGCTTTGAGGGAGAGGTGTCAGTGGTACTTGAGAACCTGGAGGCTCTGCTTCCTAGTGTGGTGAGACCGCAGACCAGAGGAGGGTGTGCATGGGGAGAGACACGACCGGGGAGGTGTGCCACGTCCAGGGCACCGGGAGCCCATTCAGGCCTCCTGAGCAGCCCACGCGGCGAAGCAGCATAGTCACATGTAGAAGTTAGGGAGCTCCCTCTGGCAGTGAGGAGTGTCGTTGGGGGGATGGGGGGTACAGGGGAAGGACTATTCAGGAGGTCACTCCACAGAGGCTTGGGCTTGGTGGAGTAGATGGTGGTGCGCATCACCCGGCAAGGCCCTGTGGCCTGAGCTTTGCGGGGCAGTTCTGTCTCAGCCGATGCTCTCATGCCAGCTCCACTGGAAAGAAATGAATACCTCGTAGGGCGAGAGGAGATGAGAACGGTATAATTTCTTATGTGAACATATTTAGTACAGTGTACATAAGTTACATAGTGTGACTTTAATTGTTCTGGACTTACTGGAGAATCAGGCCAGAAATGAACACTTTGCCAGGTGTGTGGACAGAAATGACCGTGGACCTCTTTACTAGCTGCTTAAGAAGGTTGCCAATTATGGAAACTCTCTATATGAGCAACACTTATCAGTAGATGAGAATGTTTTGCTTTCATGAAGATGAACTAGTGCCAATCAAAATGAAAGAAGTAATTCAAATAGGAAGCCAGAAAGAAAGAATATGCAAAGGAATTGAGACCACTGATACGCATGGGTAAATGGAAAGGGGAAGAAGTGAATGTCATCAGATAAAACAAACACACAGTCACAGCTACCTTTTACAGAAAGCCAGCTATGTGCTAGGAACTATTTTAGCATAGTATGCACCTTGTCTCATTTAATTCTCACACATGTACTAAGGAATTAATCACTATATGTACTGTTTGTGCAAAACTGATTGTGGTTTTGGACCATGTATTTTAAATCATTATAACTAGGCTCAAATATATCTTTATTAATCAAAATAGGAACCATTACAATCAGCACATTTTTGCCAACAAGAAATACCTCTATTCCTGTAGTGTAAAAATCCGCGCTTCCAAATTCGTTGAACTCTTGGAAAGCATTTTCTGCATCCTGCTGGTTGTGGAAGCATTTTCCTTGCAAAAGTTATCAAGATACTTAAAGAAGTTGGTAGTCGGTTGGTGAGAGGTCAGGTGAATATGGTGGATGAGGCAAACTTCATAGTCTGATTCATTCAACTTTTCAAGCATTGGTTGTGTGACATGTGGTCAGGTGTTGCCGTGGAGAATTGGGCCCTTCTGTTGACCAATGCCAGCTGCAGGCATTGAAGTTTTTGGTGTATCTCAACGATTTGCTGAGCATACTTAGATGTAACGGTTTTACAAGGATTCAGAAAGCTATAGTGGATCAGACGGGAAGCAGACCACCAAACAGTGACCATGACCTTTTCTGGGGGCAAGTTTGGCTTTGGGAAGTGCCTTGGAGCTTCTCAGTCCAGTCACTGAGCTGGTCATCATTGGTTGTCATATAAAATCCACTTTTTGTTGCACATCACAATCCAATCAGGAAACGGTTCATTGTTATTGCATAGAATAAGAGAAAATGGCATTTCAAGGTGACAATTTTTTTGATTTGTGGTCAGCTCATGAGGCACTCACTTACTGAACTTGTTAACCTTTTCAATTTGCTTCAAAGGCTGAAGAAACCACAGAATGGTCGACTGATTTCTTTGGCAACTTCTTGTGTAATTGGAGCTGAAACTCCAATACCCTGGCCACATCATGCAAAGAGTTGACTCATTGGAAAAGACCCTGATGCTGGGAGGGATTGGGGGCAGGAGGAGAAGGGGACAACAGAGGATGAGATGGCTGGATGGCATGAGAAAACGACTTGATGGGCATGAGTTTGAGTACATTCCGGGAGTTTGTGATGGACAGGGAGGCCTGGCATGCTGCGATTCGTGGGGTTGAAAAGAGTCAGACACGACTGAGCGACTGAACTGAACTGTGTAATTTTAAGAGGATCAGCTTCAATGAAGGCTCTCAATTGGCCATTGTCAACTTCTGATGGCTGGCCACTGAGCTCCTCATCTTCAAGCCTCTCCTCTCCTTTGTAAAACTTCTTGAACCACCACTGCACTGCACATTTGTTAGCAGTTCCTGGGCCAAATATGTTGCTGATGTTGTGAGTTGTCTCCCCAGCTTTCCAACCCATTTTGAAGTCAAATAAGAAAATCGCTTGAATTTGCTTTTTGTTTAACATCATTTCCCTAGTCTAAAATAAATATAAAATACACAGCAAGTAATAAGTCATTAGCAAAAAAAATAAATAAATAAAGTGAGAAATGAGCATTTATATGGTGTATAACAACCACATTTATTTAAGAATGTATTCCAATAGCAAATAGCAAATTTTAACAATGCTCAAACAGCAATTACTTCACCAACCTAAATATTTTCCAGATGAGGAAAATTGTGGCTCAGTATGTTTAAGCAAGGGCTTCCCAGGTGGCTCAGTGGATGAAGAACCTGCCTGCAATGAGGGAGATGCCAGAGATATGGGTTCGATCCCTGGATGGGGAAGATCCCTGGAGGAGAAAATGGCAGCCTACTCCACTATTCTTGCCTGAAGGATCCCGTGGACAGAGGTACCTAGAGGGCTATAGTTCATAGGGTCATAAAAGTTGGACACAATTGAAGTGATTTAGCACACATACCCATCTACTGGGGCTTCCCTAGTGGCTCAGATGGTAAAGAATCTGCCTGCAATGCAGGAGACACAGGTTCAATCCTTGGGTCAGGAAGATTCCCCTGAAGAAAGGAATGGCTACCCACTCCAGTATTCTTGCCTGGAGAATTCTATGGACAGAGGAGCTGGCGGGCTACATCCATGGGGTTGCAGAGTCAGACACGACTGAGGACTAATACTTTCACACTTCACATCCACCTACTACTTCTACTGATTTAGAGGACAGCTGATTTAGCCAAAAAATAGATGATTGCTGATTGATTTATGAATATTTAGACAACAGCAACATTGATTTGGAGCCAGTGTTGGGAGCTGTGTTTACCAAGATCGGGTCATGTCAGGCTAATGCCATGTTCACCTTATAGCTATGTGATCCTTCTGAACTAGAATATTAGCGGAATGCCAGAGAGATAATCCTGATTTCATTAAGCTTCTTAGGAAAACAACTTATGATATCCCTGTGAACCAGTGTGAGAATGGTAAACAGTGCAAGTTCAGTTGAACAGAAGTATAGCTACTTAACGTCATTCTAAAAGGATCATTGTTGATTTGGGTATATTCAGTGATTAACTATAGGACATCAGACTTAGACTTGTATATTCAATATATTTTTGATGACTTGGAGAATGTAATCTATCTTCTCTTCTAAATATTTAATTAATTAATTAGGCTATAGTGGGTCTTAGTTGTGGCATGTGGGATCTAGTTTCCTGACCATGCGCCTGTATTGGGAGCATGAAGTGTTAGCCACCGGAACACCAGGGAAGTCCCTGTGATCTATCTTCTGATCTTCAGCTTTATCACAAAATGACCACTGGAAATCTGCATGTGGATGTCCAAAGCAACTCAACTTAAAAATGTCCAAGACCTCATCCTCCTCTCTCTCAGATTGCCTCTCTCTAATTCTCCCCAGCTCAGTCATGGAATGCAGCATTAAATTCTTATCTGCAAGTGGCTGACCTCAATTTGAACTAGCTTAGGCAACAAAGAGGAAATATCGTCTCAGGGAATCTAAAGTGAAGTTGCTCAGTCATGTCCAACTCTTTGCAACCCCATGGACTATAGCCTACCAGGCTCAGCCGTCCATGGGATTTTCCAGGCAAGAAGGGATCGAACCTGGCTCTCCCAAATTGTAGGCAGACGCTTTACTGTCTGAGCCAGCAGGGAAGACCCCAGGGAATCTAAGGAAGGTTTTATAATCAAATTGTAGGAGAAACAGAGATGCAAATGGACCCCAGGAAAAACTGCAACCAGGGTCTCAAACATTATCAGGACTTCCTTCTCTGCTTTTCCTTGCCTGTTGATTTCATTTTCTTTTGCTTCAGACTGACTATTGTACTACTGTAGGGCTTCCCTGGCAGCTCAGCTGGTAAAGAATCCGCCTGCAATGCTGGAGACCATGGTTCAATTCTTGGGTCTAGAAGATGCCCTGGAGAAGGGATAGGCTGCCCACTCCAGTGTTCTTGGGCTTCCCTGGTAACTCAGATGGTAAAGAGTCTGCCTGCAATGCAGGAGACCTGGGTGTGATCCCTGGGTTGGGAAGATCCCCTGGAGAAGGGCATGGCAACCCACTCTAGTATTCTTGTCTGGAAAATCCCATGGACAGAGGAGCCTAGCAGGGTACAGTCCATGGAGTCACAAAGAGTCAGACCTGACTGAGTGACTAAGTACAGCACAGACTATTGTACACGGTGGAAAACACGGCTGCCATCTCTTATCTTGAAACTTCGTCTCAGTTTAAACTGCTATAATAAAAGTACCACAGACTCGGTGGGTTAAATAACAAACAGTGGAAAGTATCTCACAGTTCTGGAAGCTGGGATGCCTACAGTCAAGACTCTGTCAGATCTGGTGGCCGGTAGACAGCCAGCTTCTCACTGTGTTTTCTCATAGGGGAGAGAGGTCATCTCGTGTCACGGCTTGTGAGGGCACGAATCCCATTTATAATGGCTCCATCCTCACCCCCAAACACCACTGAATTGAAGATTAGGCTTCAACATCTGAATTTGGGGGATCACAAACATTCAGTTCATAGCAACTTTCTATCCACAAAAAGGGACCAACTGAAGCCCTCTTCAGTTCCAAATTCAACATCTGGACAAGGAAGCTCTGACTGGCTTGGGTCAGCTATATTCCTCTGCATCTATTACCTGCTGCTAAGGGTTATAGGGGTTCTATGATCGCACAGGTGATCTTAACTGGGCCAACCAGTTAAGTCTATGGGAGCAAAAGTGTGGGAAAAACAATGGCATCTGCCTCGAAGTAAATTGTTAAGCAGTTTGGGGGGGAAAAGAAAGTGTAATTTATTTTTTTCAGTAAAAACCCAAAATATTAGGTAAACAAAGCTGTAGGTGTTTACTGTGCTCATCCACCCACTCATGGCAGTGAGGCTCGTCCTGGCCTCCACTCTCTCCAGAGCTCCCTCAAGTCACAGAATCCCCAAATGTATCAAACTGGCCTCCTCCCTTTTTCCCCAAATATATTCTACTTTTATAATACAAATTCTCCCCATTTTTTGCCTAAAAAATTAGTGGTAGTTTTAGCTGGTGGCCCTGACTTCTGCCTTTGTCCTCCATCATGTAACCATCAGAATGAACTTTCTAAAACAAATCCGGTCATCCTTTCAAGGTTATCCTTCACCCAGAGAATAAATTTCCAAATCTAATATATAAGGAAAGGGTCCCCGCTAACAAAGCTTGAGGCCACATCTCCAGGCTCGTCTCCACTGACTCCTAATTTACTCACATTCCAGGGTTTCAACCTGCTTCTTTTGGAAATACATTGAGCTGCCTAACCCAGCAAATAGAAGGAGCATTTGCTTCACTGCAGAGCTTTAGAAGTCAGCAAGAAAATTCTGAAGACCTCTTTCTTCAGCTGTCGATGCGAACCTGATTTTATGCAAAACCTAAGATTACTAGATGGAGAGAGAGGCTAGTTTACCCTTTCTTTCTTTATACAGCTGAGATACTGAGCCCAAACAGAATAGCCACTTCATTCACGTGCCGGTGAGCAGGAGCTCAGTCTTTGGATTCCCATTCCAATGCCCCAAATCCAGTAAGAAGTGAAAACGGTTCTTTTTTTTGTTTGTTTTGAAAACGGTTCTTATGTTTGTAAGAAGACGGGTCAGCGAGGGAGGAAGGGAATATAGACACAGGGAGAAAAGATCCGGAAAAGGAGGAGGATGTGCCTTCATTTTCCAGAATCATCCCTCACCCCCAAATTTGAGTGAGCAAGTAAAGCTTAAGAAGGCTGGGGGAGAGACGGGCTCGGCATTCACATGGGAGGGGGAGGCAGAAGGAAGGAAAAAAGGAGCAGAGGCTGGTTTAAGGAATCACCTCCTTTGAGTGGGTGGGTACACAGGAATAAAGAGCCCACATGGTTTTCATAACCAGACTTTGCCTCCTGCCTTTCCTCTGGTGGTAGCATGGACTGTCTGCAGGCAAGGGTTGTGTTCCATCAGGGGTCTGCCTCCCAGGCCCCTGCGGGGCCTCGGACGTTCTTCACTGAGCCTAGTACCAAACATCACACCCCAAACTTCACATCAAGAAGCCTGCTCACCACTTGCAGGACTGTCCAGTACTCAGAAAGGTGGTAGGATTTATAATTCTCAACCTTGGAAGTCTCTTTTGGTCTTTTCCATCTTTTTATTTTTGTAACGTCTTTGTTGAATTTGTTACAATGCTGCTTCTGCGGTTTATGTTCTGGTTTTTTTGGCCTCTGAAGCATGTGGATTCTTAGCATCCCCAACCAGGGACCAAGCCCACACCCCCTGCATTGGAAGGTGATGTCTTAACCACGAGACCTCCAAGGAAGTCTCCATCATTTACTTTAAAATACAAACCACATTGGAATATGATTTCTATATTGTATGGATACAGAAAATAATTGTTAACATTTGTGAGAAATAAAAAGAGTACCAAATGAAGTGTTGGTCAAGAAGAATACTTAGAATATATTGACTCTGAGGAAATTAATATACTCACTCAGTCATGTCCAACTCTTTGCGATCACATGAACTGTAGCCCACCAGGCTCCTCCGTTCCTGGAATTCTCCAGACAAGAATACTGGAGTGGGTTGCCATTCCCTTCTCCAGGGGATCTTCCCAACCCAGGGATCAAACCGAGGTCTCCTGCATTGCAAGCATATTGTTTACCATCTGAGCCACCAGGGAAGCCCCTTGTCTAGAATTAATTCTCCTCTCTTTCTTTCTTGTTGCCTTCCCCAACCAAAAGTTGAATTATTAAGAGATCCAAATGTTGTGGTTACTTAAAAATACTGAAATAGTCACAGAAATGTTACCCCATAATAGCAAAGCAGAAGAGTAACTCCAGGAGTCCTGAAGTGAATCACAGATCCACCAAACTCCTTTTCCAACACTTGAGTTAATACCAGTATCATGAGATCCCAGAGTCTGCTCTTCTTTTTCTTAGTTCGGAAAGAATGACTAATCCCTGTGTACTATTCTTAGACTATGTTATTTGGCCAATTTAGAAAGAACGGACTAATACTAATAATATCCAATGTTTACAGCACGTTCACAGTTTACAGAGTCTTTTTCCGTTTAATTCTCACAGCAGTTCCCATATGAAGTGACTTGTCCTGGCTCGTCTGTAATGAAGTGGCAGAGCTGGGATATAAACACAGGTCTTCTGAATCCAGCCTTCAGTTTTAACCGGGCACCAGACAGGCCAGGTTGTAGCAGCTGCTGAAACCAACAGCCTTCAGGTTTTAGTAAAGTTTTTTCTTGTGCTTGTCACAGCAGTGTAGTTGGTGGGGCTGGGGATTCTGCTCCATGTCATCATGCAGGGATTCATGTTCATTTCACCTGTGCACCAGTGTCCTCTGCATGTGGCTTGGCAAGTCCCTAGAGAATGGGAAAGATGGCAGATCACCCAGGGGGGAGATTTATGGTCCAGGCTTGCTGGCGTGGCACAGCCCTTCCGCAGGTTCTGTCCCCCAGACTCTCATCTCAGCAAGGGAGGCCAAGATATAATGCAGCTGTTTTCCCAGAATCACAAGCTTTGGGGCAGAGAGCTTTGTCTTTCATATCACTGCTTCAGATTATCAAGGCTCCATAAAGTCCCTTCCCTTGGGGAGATATTGATTTCTCTTCACTCCCAGTATATTTCTCCCTCTTTACACTCAGAATTTCTGTCTATCCCTCTTTCCAGTCCCCTCCTGAAGGCTGTTTTGAGATCTATTCTATCCTTTTCTTTCACTTTGCACCCATGTATCTGTCTTTGACCTCACGAATCATAACTCTTTAGAGACAAATATGTGATGAAATTGAATTGTGACAAAGGACGATGGACCTGGATGCCGGCTGTGGGGTTTAGGCATCGTTCTGCGGGCACTAATGTGAGCCATGAGAGCTTTCTGAGGTTGGATGGATAAAATAATAATGATGATGATGATGAGAGTGCGTGCATGTTAAAATGCTTCAGTCGCATCCAACTCTTTGTGACCCCATGGACTGTAGCCTGCCAGGCTCCTTTGTTCACGGGATTCTCCAGGCAAGATTACTGAGTGGGTTGCCGGTTACCGTGTCCTCCTCCAGGAGATATTCCTGACCCAGGGATCGAACCCTGGTCTCTTACATCTCCTGCATTGTGGGCAGGTTCTTTACAACTAACGCCACCTGGTAGTGGTAATAATTGCTGCCATTGCTGTTCAGTCGCTCAGTTGTGTCTGACTCTGCAACCCCATGGACACACCAGGATTCCCTGTCCTTCACTATCTCTTGGAGTTTGTTCAAGTTCATGTCCATTGAGTCGATGATGCCATCCAACCATCTCATCCTCTGTCACCCACTTCTCCTGCCTTCAATCTTTCTCAGTATCAGGGTCTTTTCCAGTGAGTCTTCTCTTCCCATCAGGTGGCCAAAGTATTGGAGCTTCAACTTCAGCATCAGTCCTTCCAATGAATACTCAGGACTGATTTCCTTTAGGATTGACTGGTTTGATCTCCTTGTAGTCCAAAGGACTCTCAAGAATCTTCTCCAGCACCACAATTCAAAAGCAACCATTCTTTGCTCCTCAGCCTTCTTCATGGTCCAGCTCTCACATCCATACATGACTACTGGAAAAACCATAGCTTTGACTAGACAGAACTTTGTCGGCAAAGTAATGTCTCTGCTTTTTGATATGCTGTCTAGGTTTATTATAGCTTTTCTTCCAAGGAGCAAACATCTTTTAATTTCTTGGCTGCAGTCCCTGTCCACAGTGATTTTTGGAACCCAAGAAAACAAAGCCTGTCACTGTTTCCATTGTTTCCCCATCTATTTGCCATGATGTGATGGGACCAGATGCCATGATCTTAGTTTTGTGAGTGTTGAGTTTTAAGCCAGCTTTTTCACTCTCCTCTTTCACCTTCATCAAGAGACTCTTTAGTTCCTCTTTGCTTTCTGCCATTAGGGTTGTCATCTGCATACCTGAGGTTATTGATATTAATAACTAATGTTTTTAGAGGTAATAATAACTAATGCTTAAGCACTCTTTATGTGCTAAACTTTGCACAAAGCATCTTTCATAAATCATTTTATTTAATCCTAATCATAACCTATGAAAAGGATACTGTTACTACTCCCCAAGGCTTGTGTGTGTGTGTGTGAAGTACCTCCAGTTGTGTTCAACTCTTTGCGACCCCATGGGCTGTAGTCCTCCAGGCTCTTCTGTCCATGGGATTTTCTAGGCAAGAATACTGGAGTGGGTTGCCATGCCCTTCTCCAGGGGATCTTTCTGACCCAGAGATCGAACCTGCTTCTCTCTGTAGCTCCTGCATTGCAGGCAGATTCTTTACCACTGAGCCACTAGGAAGCCCCCCACCCCAAGACTTAGAAATGTTAATAAACTTGCTCAAGTTACACAGATTTTTGAATCCGCAAATTCCACACTTTTTGCCACACAAGCTGGGTTTGGACAATAACCCTGGAGGAAGTGTGGAGACTGACTGATGATGGCTAAAGATATTAGAAGTAGAGCTGCTCTTCGTTTATTTTGTTAGCTTTTACAAAAAAAAAAAATGGGGAGGAGCATTCCTTCTCTGCAAAAATTTGTTTCAATTTATTCATTCAGGATAACTGTCTGAGTACAGCAGAAAATGATCTGAAAGTTGGGGACCAGACAGTGAAACAGGCTTCCCTGTCCTCACGGAAACTGCAGGTTTGTTTGGGAGACAGAAATTAATGAAAGAGTTATGTATGTATCATTGTAAACTGCCACGTGCTCTGAAAGAAAAGCGCAGGATGTGAACAAGTCATATTCCATGAAAATGATTTAGTTTGGTAGACATGGATCCTACTCCAGAAAATAGCACCTCACAGACTTAGAAAATAAACTTATGGTTCCCATAGGGGAAATGTGGGGAAGGGACAAATTTAGAATTTGAGACTGATACACACTACTGCAAATATAAAATAGGTTAAAAACAAGCACCTACTGTACAGCATGGGAACCATATTCAATATCAAGTCTTCCCTAGTGGCTCGGGCAGTAAAGAATCTGCCTGCAATGTGGGAAACCCGGGTTCAGTCCCTGGGTGGGGAAGATTCCTCCCTTGGAGAAGGGAATGGCAACCTTACTCCAGTTTCTTGCTGGAGATCCCACGGACAGAGGAGCCTGTCGGGCAACAGTCCGTGGGGTTGCAAAGAGTCGGACACATCTGAGTGACAAACAATAACCTATAATGGAAAAGAATCTGAAAAAGAATATGTGTGAATATGTGTAAGTGCATTACTTTGCTATACACCTGAAACATTGTAAATCAACTATAATTCAATTTAAAAAATTGAAATTAAATGAGAAAGTAGTCCCTCTACAGAAAAGCTGGGTAGCTAATGAAAACTGGGCGAGTGGAAACCTGATATCACGTTCTGATGTCTTTTGAAACTTAGCAAGCCTGTGACTCGGCTCCAGTCGCTCCCCTGCCCTTGAGTCTCCCGTCTCGGCTAATGGGAACAACACCTCCTGAGTTGTCTCAGGACAAACACTGCAGTCGCCCTGACACATCTCTGCTTCTCATTACTCAGGTGTATTTCTCAGCAGACACTGTGGCCCTCACCCTTACACCACGCAGTGTCCCATCACCGCTCACCAGCGCCTCTGCTCCGAGCCACCATTCCCTCGGGGGGCTATTGAGTGGCTTCCCTCCATCTACTCCTCCCCCCACAATCTTTCCTCAACAGGGCCCTTGTTGAGGCATCAGTCACATCATGTCACCCCTCCATGCTCAGAATCTTCCCCTAGCTCCTTGTCTCATTCAGAGGAAGATCTAAGACCCCCCAAAGATCCACAAGACTCTTTAAGACCCAAGGCCCTCCCCCGACTTCTCTGTTCACCTTCTGCACCTCTCCTGCAGGTGTTTTCTGCCTCTTTTATTTTCCTCCAGCCCCACTGGCCTACTTGCCATTCCTTAAGCCTCCCAGACTCACCACAGGGCCTTTGCACGTTCAGTTTCATCTGCTTAGAAATCCTCACCCCACTCCCACCCCAGCTGGACCCCTGTTCCCCCTTCCTGCACCACAGGACCCTGACCTTCTCTCACACACATTGCCCTCTTGTCAGTTCTTGCGTCTGTCATCCGGATCTGTATCTACCACCTCTAGAAGGTAATCACTATTGTGCTTATTCATTGTTGCGATGCTTTACCATTGAAAACAGTGTCTGCCACATGTTAGAAATGCACGAAGCAGGTGTTAAATGAATTAAATTAAAGATGCTGAGGGTTTGTTCTGCAAGCTTCCCACTGCTCTATGTTCATATATACTTTTAACTGAGATCTCCTGAAGGTAGTTCCTGCCCCTTTATGAGGAAGCTGGAAAGGCTGTGGTCTTCTCTGGACCTTGACATCCAAGAACAGTGTGGGTCAGTGGAGTCTAACTGGGGTAGGGAGGGGTGAAGGGGGTGGTTGTTGTCACAGGCTTTTATGCATACCTCTGAGTTGTTTCAATACATTCGGAGAAAATGTTTAGGTTTCTTTTTCCAATACAAATGAACACAATATTTAGAGACTAAAACCTAGGATGCATGCCTTCTTAAGAAGTGGATGGAGGAGTCGCCCCATGAAGGCGGGTGATGGGCCCCCTTCTGCCCTTGTCACTGTTGGCAAGGACAACTACTTCCCTGCAAGATAAACCCAAGCACTTCTCGAACCAGCTGAGAAACTGTTTCTGAGGCCTTTTGCTGCTAATATAAAGACCAAATTCCTCGCCACAGTGTCGAATGCCTTTCACAATCCAACCACAACCAAATGGACCAGGTTCAAGTCTCTTTCTTTCGTCTGTCTTTCAGAATCACTTCCCATCCCTTAAAGAAGCTCAAGCCTTCCCAGCATTTTGTTTTTGCATTTGCTAATTCCCCTTTCCCTCTTCTAATTCTGCCCCAGCTTTGCCTCTCCCCAACTGCAGACGTAATTCATTGTTTTCATTTTTGTTCTCATGCAGAATCTTATTTTATCACATCTAGCTTTTTTCTTTACTTTTTAAAAACTGTAATATGTATACGTAAGCATGTATTCATGTTATAAAATGTCACAGTACGTAGAGTGGCAGATATGAATCCCTTCACTCATATTTTGATTCAGAAGTTGGTTGATGGTGGATGCAACTAGAGATAATCATTCTAAGTGAAGTCAGAAAGAAAGACAAACACCATGTGCTATCACTTACATGGGGAATCTAAAATATAACACAAACGAACTTATCTATGAAACAGAAACAGAATCGCAGGCATAGAGAACAGGCTTGTGATTGTTGGAGCAGAGGGGAAGGGTGGAGTGGGAGCCTGCGGTTAGTAGATGCAAACTATTACATGTAGAATGGATGGACAACAAGGCCCTACTGTATAGCACAAGAAACCATGAGCAATATCCTGTGATAAACCATAGTGGAAGATAATTTGAAAAAGAACCTATGTGTATATAACTGAGCTACTTTGATGTTCAGCAAAAATTAACAAAATGTTGTAAACCAACCATACTTCAAAATAATAAGATTAATAAAACAAAAAATACAAAAAAAGAAGTTGGTCGAGCAGAAGTACATAGCCAGCTGTTCATTGTATATCACTGTTCATTATATCACATTATATCACCTTCTTGTATCGAAGCTGTTTCATCAAAGTGACATGCTGCTATTGATCCTCTTTGCCAGAAAAAAACTGTGAACAGCTTATTATGTATTCACATTTCTAGACCTGTGCTGCTTCCAGTCACATAAATACACACACACACACATGCAATTATTTTTATTCAAATGGACTCATACTATACCTATTGTTCCATAATTAGAACAGAACAATAGACTTTGTTTCTCAGAACAGTTTCAGGTTTGGAGTACATGGGGCAGACAGTGCAGAGGGCCCCCACCAGCTCCCCTCCATGCAGCTTCCCCCTCCCATGGACACCTGGGCTCCTTTCTCTGCGTGCTGCATTCGGTACCCCAGTGAGTCAGCATGGACGCTTCGTCATCAGCTGACGCCCACAGTTAGCGTCAGGTTCACTCTGTTGCAGGGTCTGGTTCTGTGCATTTGCCAGATACAGTGTCCTGTGCCCGCCATGAGGGTGTCACAGAGGACACAGCTGCCTCCCTGGCCTCCTGCGCGCCACACTTCCACCCCTCCCACCTCAACTCCTGCAGTCCCTGGTCTGTTTTTTCTTAATATATATGTTTTATTGAAGTACAGTTGATTGATAATGCTTCAGGTGCATAGCAGAGTGATTCAGTTATACATATACATATATATTGTTTTTGAAATTATTTTCCGTTATAGATTATTACAAGATACTGACTATAGTTCCCTGTGCTATATAGTAAACCTTTGTTGCTTAATGCATATATATATATATATATATTTTTTTTTTTCCCCCAGTGGGTTTTGTCATACATTGACATGAATCAGCAATAGATTTACATGTATTCCCCATCCCGATCCCCCCTCCCACCTCCCTCTCCACCCGATTCCTCTGGGTCTTGCCAGTGCACCAGGCCCGAGCACTTGTCTCATGCATCCCACCTGGGCTGGTGATCTGTTTCACCATCGATAATATACATGCTGTTCTTTCACAACATCCCACCCTCACCTTCTCCCACAGAGTTCAAAAGTCTGTTCTGTACTTCTGTGTCTCTTTTTCTGTTTTGCATAAAGGGTTGTCGTTACCATCTTTCTAAATTCCATATATATGTGTTAGTATGCTGTAATGTTCTTTATCTCTCTGGCTTACTTCACTCTGTATAATGGGCTCCAGTTTCATCCATCTCATTAGAACTGATTCAAATGAATTCTTTTTAATGGCTGAGTAATATTCCATGGTGTATATGTACCACAGCTTCCTTATCCATTCATCTGCTGATGGGCATCTAGGTTGCTTCCATGTCCTGGCTATTATAAACAGTGCTGCGATGAACATTGGGGTGCACGTGTCTCTTTCAGATCTGGTTTCCTCAGTGTGTATGCCCAGAAGTGGGATTGCTGGGTCATATGGCAGTTCTATTTCCAGTTTTTTAAGAAATCTCCACACTGTTCTCCATAGCGGCTGTACTAGTTTGCATTCCCACCAACAGTGTAAGAGGGTTCCCTTTTCTCCACCCCTCTCCAGCATTTATTGCTTGTAGACTTTTGGATAGCAGCCATCCTGACTGGCGTGTAAATGGTACCTCATTGTGGTTTTGATTTGCATTTCTCTGATAATGAGTGATGTTGAGCATCTTTTCATGTGTTTGTTAGCCATCTGTATGTCTTCTTTGGAGAAATGTCTGTTTAGTTCTTTGGCCCATTTTTTGATTGGGTCATTTATTTTTCTGGAATTGAGCTTCAGGAGTTGCTTGTATATTTTTGAGATTAATCCTTTGTCTGTTTCTTCATTTGCTATTATTTTCTCCCAATCTGAGGGCTGTCTTTTCACCTTACTTATAGTTTCCTTTGTAGTGCAAAAGCTTTTTAAGTTTCATTAGGTCCCATTTGTTTAGTTTTGCTTTTATTTCCAATATTCTGGGAGGTGGGTCATAGAGGATCTTGCTGTGATTTATGTCGGAGAGTGTTTTGCCTATGTTCTCCTCTAGGAATTTTATAGTTTCTGGTCTTACATTTAGATCTTTAATCCATTTTGAGTTTATTTTTGTGTATGGTGTTAGAAAGTGTTCTAGTTTCATTCTTTTACAAGTGGTTGACCAGCTTTTCCAGCACCACTTGTTAAAGAGGTTGTCTTTTTTCCATTGTATATCCTTGCCTCCTTTGTCAAAGATAAGGTGTCCATAAGTTCGTGGATTTATCTCTGGGCTTTCTATTCTGTTCCATTGATCTATATTTCTGTCTTTGTGCCAGTACCATACTGTCTTGATGACTGTGGCTTTGTAGTAGAGTCTGAAGTCAGGCAGGTTGATTCCTCCAGTTCCATTCTTCTTTCTCAAGATTACTTTGGCTATTCGAGGTTTTTTGTATTTCCATACAAATTGTGAAATTATTTGTCTAGTTCTGTGAAAATACGTTGGTAGCTTGTAGGGATTGCATTGAATCTATAGACTTGCTTTGGGTAGAATAACCATTTTGACAATATTGATTCTTCCAATCCATGAGCATGGTATGTTTCTCCATCTGTTTGTGTCCTCTTTGATTTCTTTCATCAGTGTTTTTAAGTTTTCTATGTATAGGTCTTTTGTTTCTTTAGGTAGATATACTCCTAAGTATTTTATTCTTTTTGTTGCAATGGTGAATGGTATTGTTTCCTTAATTTCTCTTTCTGTTTTTTCATTGTTAGTGTATAGGAATGCAAGGGATTTCTGTGTGTTAATTTTATATCCTGCAACTTTACTATATTCATTGATTAGCTCTAGTAATTTTCTGGTAGAGTCTTTAGGGTTTTCTATGTAGAGGATCATGTCATCTGCAAACAGTGAGAGTTTCACTTCTTTTCCTATCTGGATTCCTTTTACTTCTTTTTCTGCTCTGATTGCTGTGGCCAAAACTTCCAACACTATGTTGAATAGTAGTGGTGAGAGTGGGCACCCTTGTCTTGTTCCTGATTTCAGGGGAAATGCTTTCAATTTTTCACCATTGAGGGTGATGTTTGCTGTGGGTTTGTCATATATAGCTTTTATTATGTTGAGGTATGTTCCTTCTATTCCTGCTTTCTGGAGAGTTTTTAATCATAAATGGGTGTTGAATTTTGTCAAAGCTTTCTCTGCATCTATTGAGATAATCATATGGTTTTTATCTTTCAATTTGTTAATGTGCTGTATTACATTGATTGATTTGCGGATATTAAAGAATCCTTGCATTCCTGGGATAAAGCCCACTTGGTCATGGTGTATGATTTTTTTAATATGTTGTTGGATTCTGTTTGCTAGAATTTTGTTAAGGATTTTTGCATCTATGTTCATCAGTGATATTGGCCTGTAGTTTTCTTTTTTGTGTGTCGTCTTTGTCTGGTTTTGGAATTAGGGTGATGGTGGCCTCATAGAATGAGTTTGGAAGCTTACCTTCATCTGCAATTTTCTGGAAGAGTTTGAGTAAGATAGGTGTTAGCCCTTCTCTAAATTTTTGGTAGAATTCAGCTGTGAAGCCATCTGGTCCTGGGCTTTTGTTTGCTGGAAGATTTTTGATTACAGTTTTGATTTCCTTGCTTGTGATGGGTCTGTTAAGATCTTCTGTTTCTTCCTGGTTCAGTTTTGGAAGGTTGTACTTTTCTAAGAATTTGTCCATTTCATTCAAGTTGTCCATTTTGTTGGCATAGAGCTGCTGGTAGTAGTCTCTTATGATCCTTTGTATTTCAGTGTTGTCTGTTGTGATCTCTCCATTTTCATTTCTAATTTTGTTAATTTGGTTCTTCTCTCTTTGCTTCTTAATGAGTCTTGCTAATGGTTTGTCAATTTTGTTTATTTTTTCAAAAAAACCAGCTTTTAAAAAAAAAAAAAAACAGCTTTTAGCTTTGTTGATTTTTGCTATGGTCTCTTTAGTTTCTTTTGCATTTATTTCTGCCCTAATTTTTAGGATTTCTTTCCTTCTGCTAACTCTGGGGTTCTTCATTTCTTCCTTCTCTAATTGCTTTAGGTGTAGAGTTAGGTTATTTATTTGGCTTTTTTCTTGTTTCTTGATGTAAGCCTGTAATGCTATGAACCTTCCCCTTAGCACTGCTTTTACAGTGTCCCATAGGTTTTGGGTTGTTGTGTTTTCATTTTCATTCATTTCTATACATATTTTGATTTCTTTTTTGATTTCTTCTATGATTTGTTGGTTATTCAGAAGCGTGTTATTTAGCCTCCATATGTTTGAATTTTTAACAATTTTTTTCCTGTAATTGAGATCTAATCTTACTGCACTGTGGTCAGAAAAGATGACTGGAATGATTTCAATTTTTTTGAATTTTCCAATTCCAGATTTATGGCCCAGGATGTGATCTATTCTGGAGAAGGTTCCATGTGCACTTGAGAAAAAGGTGAAGTTGATTGTTTTGGGGTGAAATGTCCTATAGATATCAATTAGGTCTAGCTGGTCCGTTGTGTCATTCAAGGTTTGTGTTTCCTTGTTAATTTTCTGTTTAGTTGATCTATCCATAGTTGAGAGTGGGGTATTAAAGTCTCCCACTATTATTGTGTTACTATTAATTTCCTCTTTCATTCTCATTAGCGTTTGCGATACATTTTGCGGTGCTCCTATGTTGGGTGCATATATATTTATAATTGTTATATCTTCTTCTTGCATCAATCCTTTGATCATTATGTAGTGTCCTTCTTTGTCTCTTTTCACATCCTTTATTTGAAAGTCTATTTTATCTGATATGAGTATTGCGACTCCTGCTTTCTTTTGGTCTCCGTTTGCGTGAAATATGTTTTTCCAGCCCTTCACTTTTAGTCTGTATGTGTCTCTTGCTTTGAGGTGGGTCTCTTGTAGACAGCATATATAGGGGTCTTATTTTTATATCCATTCAGCCAATCTTTGTCTTTTGGTTGGGGCATTCAACCCATTTACATTTAGGGTAATTATTGATAGGTGTGGTCCCGTTGCCATTTACTTTGTTGTTTTGGGTTCACGTTTATACAACCTTTCTGCATTTCCTATCTAGGAAGATCCTTTAGCATTTGTTGAAGAGCTGGTTTGGTGGTGCTGAATTCTCTCAGCTTTTGCCTGTCTGTAAAGCTTTTGAATTCTCCTTCATATCTGAATGAGATCCTTGCTGGGTACAGTAATCTAGGTTGTAGGTTATTCTCTTTCATTACTTTAGTATGTCCTGCATTCCCCTTCTGGCCTGGAGTTTTATTGATAGATCAGCTGTTATCCTTATGGGAATCCCTTTGTGTGTTATTTGTTGTTTCTCCCTTGCTGCTTTTAATATTTGTTCTTTGTGTTTGATCTTTGTTAATTTGATTAATATGTGTCTTGGGGTGTTTCGCCTTGGGTTTATCCTGTTTGGGACTCTCTGGGTTTCTTGGACTTGGGTGGCTATTTCCTTCCCCATTTTAGGGAAGTTTTCAGCTATTATCTTCTCGAGTATTTTCTCATGGCCTTTCTTTTTGTCTTCTTCTTCTGGGATTCCTATGATTCGAATGTTGGGGCGTTTCACATTGTCCCAGAGGTCCCTGAGGTTGTCCTCATTTCTTTTGATCCTTTTTTCTTTTTTCCTCTCTGCTTCATTTATTTCCACCATTTTATCTTCTACCTCACTTATCCTATCTTCTGTCTCCATTATTCTACTCTTGGTTCCCTCCAAAGTGTTTTTGATCTCATTCATTGCATTATTCATTTTTAATTGACTCTTTTTTATTTCTTCTAGGTCTTTATTAAACATTTCTTGCATCTTTTCAATCTTTGTCTCCAGGCTATTTATCTGTAACTCCATTTTGTTTTCAAGATTTTGGATCATTTTTATTATCATATTCTAAATTCTTTTTCAGGTAGATTCCCTATCTCCTCCTCTTTTGTTTGACTTGGTGGGCATTTTTCATGTTCCTTTACCTGTTGGGTATTTCTCTGCCTTTTCATCTTGTTTAGATTGCTGTGTCTGGACTGGACTTTTTGTATTCTGGAGGTCTGTGGTTCCTTTTTATTGTGGAGAGTTTTCCCAGTGGGTGGGGTTAGACGATTGGCTTGTCAAGGTTTCCTGGTTAGGAAAGTTTGCGTCGGTGTTCTGGTGCGTGGAACTTGATGTCTTCTCTCTGGAGAGCAATGGAGTGCTCAGTAATGAGTTTTGAGATGGGTCTATGTGTTAGGTGTCACCTTGGGCAGCCTATATGTTGACGTTTAGGGCTATGTTCCTGCGTTGCTGGAGAATTTGCTTGGTATGTCTTGCTCTAAAACTTATTGGCTCTTGGGTGGTGGTTGGTTTCAGTGTAGGTATGGAGGCTTTTGGACGGTCCCTTATTACTTAAAGTTCCATGTAGTCAGGAGTTTTCTGGTGTTCTCAGGTTTTGGGCTTAAGTCTCCTGCCTCTGGATTTCAGTTTTATTCTTCCAGTAGTCTCAGGACTTCTCCAACTATACAGCACTGATAAGAAAACTTCTAGGTTAATGGCAAAAAGATTCTCCCCCGTTAGGGACACCCAGAGAGGTTCACAGAGTTACATGAAGAAGAGGAGAGGGAGGAGGGAGATAGTGATGAGCAGGAGGAGAAAAAGGGGGACTCAAGAGGAGAGAGACAGATCTACGCAGTTGTCTGTTCCCAGAGCGTTCTCCGTAGCCCAGTCACCCACCAAGATTCACAGAATTGGATTGGGAAGAGAAGGGGAAAGGAAGAAATAGAGGTGTTCTGAGGTAGAAAACAGAGAGTCAAGATTGGGAGAGAATAATCAACACACTCCTGAATAAAAATGGGAACTGAATATTGGATTCTTAAATGTTCACAATTTATATCATATATTGAAAAACAAAAATTAAAAATCTAGAGTAGAGATTAGACTCTTAAAAATACTATATTAAAAACAAAAACCAAAACACACACAAAAAAATTTTAAAAATATATATGAAGTTAAGTTTAAAAAATAGGGCTTCTCTTCTTCTTCTTCTTCTTTTTTTTTGGTAAGGTTATAGTGTATTGAAAATGAAAATTAAGGAGTAGTAGAGGAGTACCAGAGGACTTTAAAAGAAATAAGAGAAAAAGAAAAATAGAAAATAGAAGAGAAAAAGGAGAAAAAAGAAAAAAAAAAGAATTTTCCCTAATTAAAAAAAATCGTAAAAATCTATGAAAATGAAAGTTAAGGAGTAATTGGGGAGTAATAGGGAATTTTAAAGGAAAATAAAAGAGAAAAAATAAAAAAGAAAAAATTAAAAAAAAATTTTTTTTTCTTATTAAAAAAAAAAAAGTAAAAATATATCTAGGAATTTCTCTGGAGCTGTTGCGGTCAGCGTCGGTTCGGCTCAGTTTCAGATATCTCCTCATTCCAGCTTACACTTCTCGATATCTACAGGCCCCTTCCGGTGTAGTCGGTGTTTTCTACAGGGATTTTAATCTGTTGCACCGCTCTCTTCTGAAGCGGTTCCCTTTGTTTATTTGGCTTCTGTTTGCCGGTCTCTTCAGAGCCTCATTTCCGCCCTGACACAGGCGGGCGGAGGTGGACTCTTATTCAGGTAGCTAGTTCTGTCGCGCTGCTGGGAGGGGCTGACGCTGCGGGGATGGGCTGGCGCTGCTGGGAGGGGCTGATGCTGCTTTCTCCGTCTGTGCTGCTCAGGGTCCCGGCTGCTCTATATGGAGCGCGCCGCGTGCTGTGCGCAGCTCCAGCCCTCAGGTGTTCCACAAAAGCGCAGAACAAAAGGCTGCGTCTGCTCTTGTGCCTTCCCCGTCAGAGCGGTCCAGGCAGCCAGGAGCTTGACAGGCGCACTTTCCCCTGGTGCGGTGCGCCCACTCCCTTCCGCGGTCCCAATCTCGGTTTCCGCCGGCGCCAGTCGGGTGCCTGCGCCTTCTGCCCTCCCTGTCCCCAGCCCCAGTACCCGCCAGCGCCGGTCGGGTACCTGCGCGCTGTGTCTCGCCGCGACCTGCTCCCGCCTCCGGCGGGGCTGGGCCAGTCCGCAGTCTGCGAGCTCTTCTCTGGACTTTCTCGGTCCCTTTGTTCTGCGAACGGCCGGCAGTGTGTTCGGGCCGGTCAATTTTCTCTCTCTTCCCTGCTCTCCCACAGTTCAAGCCGGCAACTCACAAAAGCTCCCTCCGATTGTCCTCAGGGCACTCAGGCCCGGACCCTGCCCCAAACAATGCTGCCGCTCCTCTCCGTGCCGCCCCCACTTGCTGGTGGCGGATGCGGGTGTCTGGGGCACTTTTCTGCTGAGAGTTGCTTTTAGGCACATAATCTGTGGGTTTTATTTATTGTTTCCCTCCCAGTCAGGTTGCCCTCCTAGATTCAAACACTTCCCCCAGGCCCGCCCGTGCGAGGGTTTCCTGGTGTCTGGAAACGTCCTCTAAAGACCCGCTTCCCTGGACGGATCTCCGTCCTTAGCTCTTTTGTCTCACTTTTTATCTTTTATATTTTGTCCTACCTCCTTTCGAAGACAATGGGCTGCTTTTCTGGGCGCCTGAGGACCTCAGCTAGCGATCAGAAGTTGTTTTGTGAAGTTTGCTCTGCGTTCAGATATTCTTTTGATGAATTTGTAAGAGAGAAAGTGGTCTCCCCGTCCTACTCCTCCGCCATCTTGGCTCCTCCCCTCACATATATATTTTTAATTAGAAATCTAACATTCTATTTGTCCTAAATCAAACAAGTGGAATCAAAATGTCATTAATTTTTTAGTTAGGCAAAAATTCATACTTTTTCTAAAATATATATATTATACATGCTATTTATATATATCTATATAAAAACTTTTCTACTACACTTGATAAAGTCTTGAGAAAGAACATAAAAAAGAGAGATGGAGAAATTGGAAAACATAAACTAAATGAAATGGGAGCACTGAATATGAAATAGAGAAAGTGAAAGAAACTTGACAAAAGTAAAAGATCGTCATTTAGTCCAGTTGTTTTTAAACATGGCTGCTCACTAGAAAAATATCAGGAGCTCTGGGGGGGGGGGGGGAAGCAATACCGGGGCATTTGTATTTTTCAAAAAATTTGAAGATAATTCTGATATGCATCTGGATTTTAAAAAGTGATTACAGATTTTTCTATTAAATCAGAGTTTTGGTGATACAGAGTTCTATTATTTTTCTGTTGACTAATCATGATACAATGATATCAAGTAATAGTTACATAATCACAATAGTAAAATACGTTTATCAGTTTTCACAATCAACATACAAACCAAAAAAAAAAGACAATTACAATTGCAAGCCATAACGGGAATGTGATTAACCTAACAATATAAAATAATTACATACAGTTCGGGAGTCAAGCAGGGTGACGTGGTAGGTAGAAGTGCACACATGCACATGTTTTCATCTGCCCAGTTGGTCTCTGTCTTTTGATTGGTGTATTTGATCCTGTTACCATTTTCTTAATTGTTCTTGGTGTGGTTTTTTTTGGTAAGTATTTTTCTTGTGTTTCCTGCCTAGAGAAGTTCCTTTAGCATTTGTTGTAAGGGTGGTTTGGTGGTGCTGAATTCTGTTAACTTCTGCTTGTCAGGAAAGCTTTTGATTTCTCCATCAAATCTGAGAAAGAGTCTTGCTGCGTAGAGCACTCTTGGTTGTAGCTTCTTCCCTTTCGTCACTTATATGTATCCTGCCATTCCCTTCTGACTTGCGGAGTTTCTGTTGAGAAATCTGCAGATAGCCTGATGGAAGGTCCCTGTGTGCTCTTTGTCTTTTTCACTTTGCTGCTTTTAATATTTTATTTTTGTCTTTAATTTCTGTCAGTTTGATTGCTATGTGTCTCGGTGTGTTCCTCCTTGGGTTTATCCTAAAGTGGGCCTCTGTGCTTCCTGAGCTTGGTTGACTATTTCCTTTCCCGTGTTAAGGAAGTTTTCAGCTGTAATCTCTTCAAATACTTCCTCAGGTCCTTGCTCTCTCTCTCCTTCTGGAAGGAGACCTATAATGGGGACATTGATGTGCTTAATGTTGTCCCAGAACTCTCTTAGGCTGTCTTTTCATTCTTTTCTCTATATTCTGTTCTGGGACAGTGATTTCCATCATTCTATCATCCAGGTCGTTTATCCATTCTTCTGCCTTAGTTATTCTGCTCTTGATTCCTTCTAGTATATTATTCATCCCTGTTTGTTCTTAGTTCTTCTAGGTCTTTGGTAAACATTTTTTGCATCTTCTCCATTGTCTTCCTGAGATCCTGAATCATCTTTACTATCATTATTCTAATTCTTTTTCTGGAAGGTTGCCGATCTCCACTTCATTTAGTTGTTTTTCTGGGGTTTTATTTTGTCCCTTCCTCTGGCACATAGCTTTCTGCTTTTTCATCCTGATTAGCTATCTGTAATGTGGTTTCTGCTTTTGCTGCTGTGGGACTGTGGTTTTTCTTGCTTCTCCTGCCTGCCCTCTGATGGATAAAGATAAGAGACTTGTGTAAGCTTCCAGATGGCAGGGGCTGGGGGGTGGGAAAAATTAGGTCTTGCTCTGGTGGGCAGGACATTGCTCAGCAAAGCTTTAATCCAATTATCTGCTGATGGCTGGGATTGCAGTCCCTCCCTGGTAGTTGTTCAGCCTAGGGGACCCTGCCCTGAAGTCTATAGACTCTATGGTAGGGTTAATGGTGACCTTTAAGAAGGCTTACACCAAGGGGTACCTTCCAGGACTGCTGCCGCCAGTGTGTCCATCCCTGTGGGGAGACCCTGTGGACCAAGCCTCTGTAGGACACCCTCCAAAACTAGCAGGTAGCTTTGGTTCAGTCTCCTGTGGAGTCACTGCTCCTTTCCTCTAGGTCTTGGTGAGTACAAGATTTTGACTGTGCCTTCCAAGGCTGGAGTCCCTGTTTTCCCCAGTCCTGTGGAAGTCCTATAATCAAATCCTGGTGACCTTCAAGGCCAGATTCCCTGGGGATTCCCAGTCCCTTTTTCAGATCCCCAGGTTGGGAAGCCTGACGTGGGGTTCAGAACCTTCACAGCAGTGGGAGAACTTCTTCAGTATTGTTGTTCTCCAGGTTTTGAGTCATCTTCCGCCCCGGTATGGGATTTGATTTTATCCTAATTCCACCCCTCCTACTGTCTCACTGCAGCTTCTTCTTTTTCTTTGGATGTGGGGTATCTTTTAGCTGTCGATGGTTGTTCAAGAGCTGGTTGCAATTTTGGTGGTCTCGTAGGAGGAGATGAGCACATGTCATTCTACTCAGACATCTTGGATGGGAAGCCTATTGGTCTTTTTACTGTCTTTGTCCTTTTATCTTTTTCAGAATGTCATATTGTTGGAATCACACAGTCTGTACCCTTTTCAGCCTGACATCTTTCATTTAGCAGCACACAAGCTTAAGCCTCCTCTGTGTCTTTTCATGGCTTTAATTAATTTTTTAAAAAACTGACAGCAACGTTTTCCCACGTCTTTACATATAGATCTACCTTTACTCTTTTAACAGATACACGAGTCTTTTATAGAATGATTGCACATACCTCTTTATCCATTTTCTTTCTGGATGAGCCCTTAAGTTTTTTCCAGGTTTCTAATTGTCTGTGTACATCTCTTCGTCACCCACTAAACTGTGTACTCCTTACCCATAAAATGTGGTGTCAATAAACAGCCTTGCTTTTGTCCACGAAGCAGAACAATACACAAGACAGGGTGGTGGTGACTTGAAGCAAGAAGAGGGAGGGACCCCACGTCCCAGGTTTATTGGCAGATATAGATGTGCCCTCAGAATGCACAGGTGACAAAAATGTGATGTGACAAAGGGCAATGGCGGATTCATTCACATTGTTTGCACTTCTATGGCCAGGCCTTAAGGAGGGGTCAGCTTTTAAAAACCAAGTAGCATGTTCCTCCAAACACACGTCAAAAAAGAAGCATGTCTGTGTTTTTGGCTTGCTTTTGCTCAGTAATACGGTCAAGCAAGAGTTTGTTTCTAAGTGAACCATTGAGCTGTGTGAGCATTTCTGTTTGTTTCAGATAAAATATATTTGTATTATTTGTCATTCATGCAAACCATCCACACCACACTATCCTCTGTATCAAGTAGTCCAGTAGAAATATACCTGTTCTGTTCTTTAAAAAAGAAGGGTCTGGAAGTGATGGCAGAGGGGGAGTAGGGGCTGGGTGGCCAACACAGACTTAAATCCCTGACAGCAGGTGGACCTGAAATTGACGGGGGGTGTGGGGTCACAAGGATGGGAGATGTGCTCCTCTGCATCTGAAATAAAGAGGAAACCTTGGCCTGCTAGTCCTAAGCAGTCCAGGGCCTGGACACCTTCCCACCTGCCTGGCTTCAGTGTGTGAAGACTGAGCTACTGGTAAACAGAGCTTCCTAAGAACTCCGATGGCCGTGCATGGGATGACTCCCACGCAAGCCCTGGCCAAAAAAGGCAAGGTGGCCCGGCCTCTAGGAGCTCTTGTTCCAAAAATATTCTTTGCTTGAGGAGACCAAGGAGATGCCAAGGACTCCCAGGCTGATTGCCTGGCTGCTGGTGGGGCTGCATCTTGGAGAGTGTCTTAGCCCCTCGGGTGCAGAACATGTCCTGGCGCAGCCACCTTCCCGACCCCACCGGCTGTCCCCATCCTCAGGAGCTGCATCACAGACACCTTAGTTCCTCCTGGAGGACCTCCTAGCCGGAGACACCCCAAGAGTAGTCACTAAACGTGAACCAGCAGTGTTGGAAGCTCCGTCTCCTAATCTGGGCTTCCACAGCGCAGAAGCTGAAAGAAAGCTTCCAGAGAAAGTTTATCGGGGAAGTGACCCCAGCGACCCCCCAGAGGGGAAGGGGCACTGAGATGGGGAAGATAAGGTGTGTGATTATCAAGTCATCTGTGGGCAACTGCAGCCCAGGCTCCCAGGAAAGCTCTGGGAAAAAGTGCAGACTGGTCCTGGGAATCATCCTGCCCCACGGCTGAGATATTTATTTCCCAGCTCCTGAGAGCCACTGGTTGAGGGCTGCTCCTGGGGTCTAATAATAATTCCCAGCCCTTCAAGCCAGCCATACACAGGATGACAGGGTGACCTTCACCGGTTCCAGAAAATTCCCTCAGGCTCTGAGAGGTGGAGGCTGGAAGGTGGGAGCCAGTCAGAGTTTAAGACTTTCTTTTTTTTTTTTCTTCAGCTAAGGCAGCAAAAGAGATGATTTATTGTACACATTACATTCAGCCACAACAGAGAAGAAAACTAGTCCATAGTATCGCAGGTCCAGGGCAGAGGACCAAAAGGGGCAGTTTTGATACGAGTAAGGCGGGTCTCTCAAAGGTGGTCGAGGTGGTCAGAATGGCCAGAGATGCTCCAGATCCACTGAGAAGTTCTAGATCGTAGGCATGCAGTCCACGATTTGTCCCAGCCTCTGGCTTCCCTTGGTTCTGCTTCTGTGGCTCCCACGGGTGTACAGGTTTACTGGGACATCTGCCTCATCTTTCTCCTCCTGTGCTTCGGCCTGCGTGTTCGCTTCTTCCTCCACTTCACTCTCACGGCACAGAGGTTTCTCAAAAGATAGTGCCAAGGCCGGGAGCAAGACTTTTTTTAAGATTTTTTTTTTTTTAATGTGAGCCATTTTAAAAGTCTTTATTGAATTGGTTATAGTATTGCTTCTGTTTTATGTTACAGTGTTTTTGGTCAGGAGGCATGTGGGATCTTAGCCCCCTTATCAGGAATGGAATCTGTGACCCTGCACCAGAAGGCGAAGTCTTAACCACGGGCCTGTCAGGGAAGTCCCTGAGAATAAGACTTAACCTAGCAAAGTCTGAGGGCTGAGGGTGAGGGGAACATTTGCTAGGATAGCCTCCAGGGAAAATATTCACGGGAGACCTGGATTCTCTCTGTGGGCTGTGACAAGCTGTGTCCCCATGCCACCCCCACACTGAAGTGGTGGGAAAATGAGTACATTCCAGCACAAGCGACTTCATTGTTGGCAAACCTAGGAGTTAGAAGTGCTTCTCCAGGATGCATTCCTCTAAGTCTCATCTCTAAACTCCGCTGGGCTGCTGGTGAAGCCCCATGAGTGACTTGGAACACCTACCGCCCGTTCCCCATATCAGCCCCTCAATTATCTGGAAAGAGTTACAATAGCCCCTCTGCATAGCCAGGACTCCCTCTCTTTTGTCCTCGTTGTTCAGTTGCCCACGGCATGTAGGACCACCCAAGACAGATGGGTCATAGCAGAGAGATTTGACCAAATGTGATCCACTGGAGAAGGGAATGGCAACTCACCCCAGTATACTTGCTGTGACAACATCATGAGCAGTATAAAAGGACAAAAAGATATGACACCAAAGGATGAGTCCCCCAGGTCTGAAGGTGTCCAGTATGCTCCTGAGGAAGCACGGAGGAGAATTACCAATAGCCCCAGAAAGAATGAAGCAGCTGGGAAAAAGCAGAAATGACACAGTTATGGATGTGTCTGATGATGAAAGTAAAATCTGATGCTGCAAAGAACAGTATTGCATAAGAACCTGGAATGGTGGGCCCATGAATCAAGGTAATTGGATGTGGTCAAGCAGGAGATGGTAAGAATAAATGTCAACATCTTAGGAATCAGTGAACTAAATGGATGTGAATGGGTGAATTGAATTTAGATGATGATTATATCTAGTACTGTGGACAAGAATCCCAGAGAAGAAGTGGAGTAGGCTTCATAATCAACAAAAGAGTATGAAATACAGTATTTGGGTGCAATCTCAAAAGTGACAAAATGGTCTCAGTTAGTTTCCAGGGCAAGCACCGCTCATAGCTTCATTGAGTTATGCAAGCCCCTTTGCCATGACAAGGCAATGATCTGTGAAGGGGTCCCTCTCCTTTAATCATCTCCAATTCTCTCACCCTCTTCCTCTCATGATGTGGCTTTGAGCCCCAGCCATCCCTCACACTGTCACTTAAGTAAAATTTAAAAAAAAAAAAAAAAAAGGAACACAAATTATCTACTAAAGACTGTGTGCAAAGTTACTTTTACATGTGGCACTCTGTCCGCAACTACTGAAGCATCGTGGAGTCCACGCTCCACAGCAAGAGAAGCTACCACGATGAGAAGCCAGAGCACCGCAGGGAGAAAAAAGACTGAGCGGCAACAAATCCCAGCACAGCCCCGAATAAAGACATAGTCCAGTCCAGTCCAGTCGCTCAGTCATGTCTGACTCTTTGTGACCCCATGGACCGCAGCACGCCAGGCCTCCCTGTCCATGAGTTTACTCAAACTCATGTCCATTGAGTCGGTCAAATAAATGAAATTAGAAAAAGAAAGTGTCATAACCACATTTGAGAGAGTAGTGAGGGTTCCCAAAGGGAGGTGAGTGAGGACGGTGAAGCGACCAGCCTCCTGCTTGGTATGGTACAGTTCAGCCCCAAAGCCACACTCAGAAGTCCCCACAACATAATGCAAGCCATGTAGGTAATTGTACTTTCTCCAAGAGGCAGATGAGGGGCTTGGGTGCCCATCCCCTCCACCCCAGACTGTTTATGAGCCTCTTACTTCCAACCACTTGTAGTACTTTCCTGAAAGTAAAGTACTGGAGAGAAGACTTTTTTTCCCCTTGCTGGCATCACCTCACCGATGCCTTCACAGCTGATTCTCCTCTCCAGCCATTGCTCAGCTTTCCTGCCCATGTTCAGGGTACCCTATGTACCTCTCTGCTCCCTGTGGGGACAGGAGCCTCCTCTTTATGTCACAGAAGTAGAACTGAGATTCTGGGAAGCGAAGGAGTGTGCTTAAGTCTCCACAAGTGTGGCTGGAGCCTGAGGCCACCTGGCTCTCAGCTATTCCCATTCTATTTCCTCTGTCCGGTGTCTATTCCCCTTCTTCTGTTAATGGGTGTTGTTGTTCAGTCACTCAGTAGTGTCTGAGTCTCTGCAACCCCACGGACTGCAGCATGCCAGGCTTCCTTGTCCTTCACTATCTCCTGGAGTTTGCTCAAATTCATGCCCATTGAGTCGGTGATTCCACCCAACCATCTCATCCTGTCGTCCCCTTCTCCTCCTGCCCTCAATCTTTCCCAGCATGAGGGTCTTTTTCAATGAGTCAGCTCTTCACATCAGATGGCCAAAGAATTGGAGCTTCAGCTTCAGCCCCAATCCTTTCAATGAATATGAGCGTTGATTTTCTTTAGGATGGACTTGTTTGATCTCCTTGCAATTCAAGGGACTCTCCAAAGTCTTCTCCAACACCACAGTTCAAAAGCATCAATTCTTCGGCGCTCAGCCTTCTTTATAGTCCGACTCTCACATCCATACATGGCTACTGGAAAAACCATGGCCTTGACTAGATGGACCTTTGTCAGCAAAGTGATGTCTCTGCTTTTTAATATGCTGACTAGGTTTGTTACAGCTTTTCTTCCAAGGAGCAAGCATCTTTTAATTTTGTGGCTGCAGTCCCTGTCCACAGTGATTTTGGAGCCCAAGAAAATAAAGTCTGGCACTGTTTCCATTTTTTCCCCGTCTATTTGCCATGATGTGATGGGATCAGATGCCATGAGCTTAGTTTTATGAATGTTGAGTTTTAAGTCAGCTTCTCCACTCTCCTCTTTCACCTTCATCAAGAAGCTCTTTAGTTCTTCTTTGCTTTCTGCCATTAGGGTGGTATCATCTGCATATCTGAGGTTATTGATATTTCTGGTAATGGTATCACATTTTTTGGAAGCCGTTCCTCTCCCCTCAATCTTTGTTATTCTGGGGAAGCTATTTCTACCCCCTTTTTCTAAGGAGCTCACTTGACTCAGGCTCAACCAGTCACTGTATGTTCTGCCCTTTGGCCATTGTTGGTTTGAAGATGGACACAAGTCAGGCCTGCATTTCAATGATACGAAAAAAGCAAGAAGCCCCTCTTTTCACTGGGGCTAGTACTTGTAAGGGTGGTGTGAGCTTGAGACCGTCAGGAACCACAGTGAAGAGCCTGCTAAAGCAGACAACAGACATGGAGGAGAGAGGAGGAGCCCCAAATACCTCCCAAGCCCCTGGATCTAGCTGAACCTGATGTCTATTCTCTCTGCACTTTTCAGTTACAGGATCAATAAGTTAATCTCAGTGTTACCACCACCTTCATTCTCTCTCTCTGTCCTTCCCACTCTTCCTGCCTTCTTCCTTTCCAGTGAGTTTATGTTGGAATTTATTATTTGCCATGGAATGAACAAAAGAATCCTAACCAATGTGGACTCTTCTCCCAAGGTCTTCCCATGATACTATATAGGCTACGTTTCGGTATAGACACACACACATAATCATTTTTGTAGAGCACTTTGTAAAGCACCTTCACACTCATTTGCTCCGACAACCTTCTGAGAGAAGACAGATAAGTATCACATCTCTACGAACATTTTTATAAGTAAGGAAACTGAAACTCAGAGAGGCCAAGAGACTTAACTGAGATCACACAGCCAGCCAGTGAGTGGCAGACCTGCTGGGTCATAGGCCCATGTTCTTTCCACTGTATCTTGCTGCAATCCGGGGTTCTTGGCTATCAGCAAGCAGAATGATCTTCCAAATAAGTTCACCTCTCTGGGCTTCAACTTCCCATCTGTAATATGAGGGGTCTGGCAACTGTGACTTCTAAGGGCCTCCCCAAATTTGCATTCTGGTGGTCTGTGATTTTGCTTCATAACTGTGGCTGAAACTGGCTCATCATTTAATCATTCAGTGGAGTCACAGACTCCTCTGTCCGTGGGATTTCCCAGGCAAGAATGCTGAAGTGGGTTGCCATTTCCTTCTCCAAGAGACCTTCCCAGACCAAGGATCAAACTGCGTTGGCTCTAAATAAAAAACCCTACTGGGAGAACGTCCATCCGTCAGAGACTCAGCACACACCTGTCGAATGACCTTTGCGGTTTCCTATGGTTCTGTTCTGAGATGGCGCAAACATCAGTAATAACTCGAGTAATAAAATAATTGTGTACAAGCCCTGTATCCCATCTGCTCTTTTCCTGCTCCGAAAAACTGCTGTGTGCTAGAATCTTTTTGCCTTTCAGCTCTCAAATGAAATGAAACGAAACAGGCTTCGCACGGCCCTGAGTCACAGTAGCTTTGTCCTGGGAGGTGGGGGTGGGGGAGCTAAGAAGCCTGCCCACCCCTGCCATGGCCCTTTTTTTTTTTCTTTTAATTGAATGTTTGTTGGAGTCTAACTGCCTTACAGTGTTGTGTAGGTTTCTGCTGTAGAACGAAGTGAATCAGCTTTACGTACACATATATCCCCTCCCTCTTGAGCCCCCCTCACGACCCCCCTCCCCACCCCACCCCTCGAGGTCATCACAAAGCACAGAGCTGAGCTCCCGGTGAGGCACAGCAGGCTCCCACTAGACGTCTATTGTACTCATGGTGGGGTACCCTCCCCTTCCCCACCCCCCACCCCCCTCCACATGTTCTCTTCTCTATGTCTGTGTCTCTATTCCTGCCTTGGAAATAAGTTCATCTGTACCATTTTTCTAGATTCCACACATATGTGATAATGTATGATATTTGTTTTTTCTCCTCCCAGCTCTTCCGTGTGAGTTAAGCCTCTGATAGAGCTCCCAGGCCATCCGTGTGCACTCTCTGGTGGGCCCAGGGCTTCTCAAGACCTCAGATTTGAGGAGCAGTGTGGCCACACACTGATGGATTGATGAAAATCTTAAATCCACGCAGAGTGCCCCTCTGATGTGGGCACCTCCAAAGCCTTCATTTGTTTTGCAGATCCTCTGAATCACTCTGGGACTTTTCTTCTTCCTGGAGGCAGTTGTTTTTTCTTAAAGATTTCTGCAAGGAATGGAGTCACAAACGCTGTTTGCTTTGCTCTATTTTGCTGAACCTCAACACAGTCTTTCCCAGTGACCCTCAAGGACGATCAAAGGGCCCTGCCTGCTCCCATGCAGGTCTTTCCTCTCAACCCTGTTCACAGGCTCTTTGTCAGAAAGAGACATTTTGTCCTGACAAGTCAGCTCCTGCCCTGTACCCTGTTCTCTGGAAAGTTAATATCACACAGACACGTGATTACCCTTTCGCGTCCCAGATGTCGTTCCTGAATTCAGAATTAGTTTTCGCCAGTTGGGACCTTGAACCTTTCCCGGGGTGGGAGGGTGGGTTGCTTTCAGAGGGGTGAAGAGGCAGAAAAGCAGCAACAAAACCTCAATTCATTGTTTAGTTTATAATAAGCTGGGCCATGGTCCTCTGTGTGAAGGAAGAAAGACCCTTGGTGTAATTCATACTTTCTGAGGGGTCAGGGGTTTCCAGATTGACCTACTGTTGATGCTTCAGAATCTTGATGACAGCTCTAAATCTGGAGCAAGATGAATATTTTAATACATCTAGAACAAAGAGCTCTTTAAGATAGATCCCCTGCTGCACAAGCTAAGAAAAGTCACCAAGAGTTCATAAGATGTAGCTGTAAAACCCTGGGGCTATAAGAAGGATGCCTGGGTCCCAGTGTCCATCTGCAGAAGTCATGCCCTACGTCTTAAGCTCAGATCCTCTGATTAGAAGCAGGACAGTCTAACATGGGCATGAGATGCTTCATTCTTGGACCCGTGAAGTGGTAACGACCAAGAGTACTCATGGACTAGTTGGGTCCAAAGCAACTGTCCAATGTAACTCATTCAATTTCAGGTAACCACAATACCAGCTTGCTGTTCCCACATTTGATGAAGCACAGACCCACATTTGTTTAGGTTTCACCAGATAACTCCTCGGCCTAATCCAACCCTATCAATCCCCTAAGGACCAGATCAGACCCCTTTGTCACCTCTTCTGTGACAACATTCACAGTGATTTCTGTCTGGCCACAGCATGTGGTTTTAAGCTGTGCCCCTACTGCCTTTGCAACCAGAATCCAGTCCAAACTCCCCTGTCTCCAGCCTCGCTCTTGGTCTACACCAGGGTCCCCAACTCCTGGGCTGCACAGCAGGATGTGAGCAGTGGGCAAGCGCACAAAGCTTCATCTGTGTTTACGTCGGCTCCCCGTTGCTCTCATTACCACCTGAGCTCTGCCTCTTCTCAGATCAGCAGGGGCATTAGATTCTCATAGGAGCTCAAACTCTACTGTGAACTGTGCATGCGTGGAATCTAGGTTGCAAGCTCCTTATGAGAATCATCCCAACACTATTCCCCACTTCAGCCCCCCACCCCATGTCTGGAAAAATTGTCTTCCAGGAAACTGGTCCTTGCTGCCAAAAAGGTTCGAGACTGCTCTATACTTTGATGCTATCTGCCTCTCCTGTCTCTTCTTCTTCCTCCTGACTTGCTTCTCATCTCAGGGACTCTGTTTCTTGTGTCTTGCCTCTGTATCCAGCCTCAGACTTGCCCCTGGGACCCAAGATCAATTCATCTTCCCTGGAAACGACCATGGCCCAGGGTTGCCTTATTTGGCCTGAGAATCAGTTGGCTGATGTGAGAGCTGGGTGTGTTCATGACTCATTTCAGCGTCCAGGACCTACCTCTGTGCTGACTTCTATGGTCAGCTAACCTTCTACAAGGAATGGTCTTTTGCCTTATGACGAAATGTCTTCCCTAGGAATCTGCTGATGTTGAGCACAGTAATGGACCAGGCCAGGCCTACACTCAGCTGGCTGTGGGTCGGGTCATCTGAGTTCTACTTCCAGCTTGCTCGTGACTCAGCTACCTACTACATGAGCTCGGGTGAGCAGTGAGCCTTTTTGAGACTCGGTCTCTCCTCCTCAGTTAAATGGGAATAACAGCAACAGTGCTGACTTCACAGGATTACATGCATGGTAGGGTGGAACTTCGAGATATTAGCTAGGTTTCTTACACCAGTACAAACTCTTTTATCTAGTCCTAGGGTGGTATATGTGTGTAAATGGTGAAGAATCCTCAGAGAGCCGTGGGGACTTGTGCATCATGACATCACCAGACACTCAGCAGAGTACTCAACAAATATAAGTGTAAAAAGAATAGAGGGGGGCTTCCCTGGGGGCCCAGTGGATTTTCCAGTCTAGGTTCATTGGTTGGTCTTCTGGCCTTTGCCAGAAGGGAGAGGACTTCAGTCCTGGTGAAGTTCTTTATTAAAATGGTGCTAACTTTTCCTTTCAAGTCCCCAATCCTTCCTTCGCAACTGTCTTTCCTGGTGTCAGAAGGCGTCTCTCCCTCGCTGAACCCTGCTAAAGGGCCTAGAGATGGCTCCATCATGCAGCTGTTACTCTCCCCTGACAGGTCATCCAAGCTGGAGGGAGGTGCCCTGTCTCACGCTGTCTGTCACACCAGCTCCATTAGCTGAGTCCTTAGTAGAGGAATTTGTGGAGGTGGACGGGCCCTGGCTGACTCCAATTCAAACACAGCCTCATGTGCCCATGGAAGAGCTGCACCTACAAGGATCCAGTTGCATGTTGCTGCTCTGCACGAGGTGGGAGGGACATTCCAAGAGGAAGATTAGTGCATGAAGCTGGAGAGGAGAGCCTAGGGTGGCTACCGAAGCTGGGCCAGGGGTTCATCTGGGCTCCAGGTAGGGAAGGAGCTGTTGCAGTAGCAGGAGTGGATTCTTCAGGGCGTTTGTGGCTCACGGGGTGGTAGCAGTGCTGCTTAGGGGCCGGGAGATGCTGTGGCTTGGGGCCGGGCTCCTCTCCATCTCTGCATGAATGCTGCATGATTCTTATTGAGCAGGACCACAGCTGTTTCACCCTCTGCAGGGTTTTGGCTGTGGCAGAACTGGTGGACAGCACTTTCACCCAGGGCTCGGGTTGTCACCAAAAGCCTTATTTTATTTATTTATTTTCTCCATTTATTTTTATTAGTTGGAGGCTAATTACTTTACAATATTGTAGTGGTTTTTGTCATACATTGACATGAATCAGCCATGGATTTACATGTATTCCCCATCCTGATCCCCCCTCCCACCTCCCTCTCCACCTGATTCCTCTGGGTCTTCCTAGTGCACCAGGCCTGAGCACTTGTCTCTTGCATCCAGCCTGGGCTGGTGATCTGTTTCACCGTAGATAATATACATGGTTTGATGCTGTTCTCTCGAAACATCCCACCCTCGCCTTCTCCCACAGAGTCCAAAAGTCTGTTCTGTACATCTGTGTCTCTTTTTCTGTTTTGCATATAGGGTTATCATTACCATCTTTCTAAATTCCATATATATGTGTTAGTATTCTGTATTGGTCTTTATCTTTCTGGCTTACTTCACTCTGTATAATGGGCTCCAGTTTCATCCATCTCATTAGAACTGATTCAAATGAATTCTTTTAATGGCTGAGTAATATTCCATGGTGTATATGTACCACAGCTTCCTTATCCATTCGTCTGCTGATGGGCATCTAGGTTGCTTCCATGTCCTGGAGGAATCAACCTGCCTGACTTCAGACTATACTACAAAGCCACAGTCATCAAGACAGTATGGTACTGGCACAAAGATAGAAATGTAGATCAATGGAACAGAATAGAAAGCCCAGAGATAAATCCACGAACCTATGGACACCTTATCTTCGACAAAGGAGGCAAGGATATACAATGGAAAAAAGACAACCTCTTTAACAAGTGGTGCTGGGAAAACTGGTCAACCACTTGTAAAAGAATGAAACTAGAACACTTTCTAACACCATACACAAAAATAAACTCAAAATGGATTAAAGATCTAAATGTAAGACCAGAAACTATAAAACTTCTAGAGGAGAACATAGGCAAAACACTCTCCGACATAAATCACAGCAAGATCCTCTATGACCCACCTCCCAGAATATTGGAAATAAAAGCAAAACTAAACAAATGGGACCTAATGAAACTTAAAAGCTTTTGCACTACAAAGGAAACTATAAGTAAGGTGAAAAGACAGCCCTCAGATTGGGAGAAAATAATAGCAAATGAAGAAACAGACAAAGGATTAATCTCAAAAATATACAAGCAACTCCTGCAGCTCAATTCCAGAAAAATAAATGACCCAATCAAAAAATGGGCCAAAGAACTAAACAGACATTTCTCCAAAGAAGACATACAGATGGCTAACAAACACATGAAAAGATGCTCAACATCACTCATTATCAGAGAAATGCAAATCAAAACCACAATGAGGTACCATTACATGCCAGTCAGGATGGCTGCTATCCAAAAGTCTACAAGCAATAAATGCTGGAGAGGGTGTGGAGAAAAGGGAACCCTCTTACACTGTTGGTGGGAATGCAAACTAGTACAGCCACTATGGAAAACAGTGTGGAGATTTCTTAAAAAACTGGAAATAGAACTGCCATATGACCCAGCAATCCCACTTCTGGGCATACACACTGAGGAAACCAGATCTGAAAGAGACACGTGCACCCCAATGTTCATCGCAGCACTGTTTACAATAGCCAGGACATGCAAGTCTTGTTTTAAAATGTAAACTTTATTCTATTTGGATATGATCAGGCCAACAGATCGGGAGACAGTGTCCACTGGAAAGACAGTTTGTTCATCACAGGCCCCAGGAGCAGGGTCACAACATGTCACTGAGGCCACAGCGGGAAGTGAGGGGGCAGGTAGGAGGTGGAGGGCGGGGGCGGAGGTGGGGAAGGGTCTTCACTGGGCTTCCCAGGGAAGGAACGGCAGAGGCAGGTGAGCAGGCAGTTGAAATAGTTGTAGTCAGTCCTGGGGCACCGGGCTGTCACCAGCTGTCTGGCACCTGCCTGGGCACTCAGGGCGGAGGGACTGCAGGGATGAGTGTGATAGCCCCCTACGCGGGTGGGCATGGCCTCCGGGGAGGCTTGTTTGCACACTTGTCCTGGTGGGTAAGACCTGTACTGTCTCTAGGAATTGGCTGGGCGGGGCCATCCCCTCGGGTGTCAGGGCATCAGAGCCACAGGTTGACACAAGTCTCAACAATCGTGGTCCCACTGAGGGGCTCTGTTAGCTGGCCAGGGTGGCTGTAACAGAACAGCACAGACTGGGCAGCTTAAACAGCAGAAACTTACCATCTCCTAATTCTGGAGGCTACAAGCCCACGATCAAGGGCAGTCAGCAGGGTTGAAGTCAACTCTGAGGCCTCCCTCCTTGGCTTGCAGACAGCCGCCTCCTCACCACGTCCTCAGAGGTCCTTTTTCTGTGCACGTGTGTACCTGGTGCCCCTTCGTGTGTCAAAATTTCCTCTTCTTCCAAGGACAGCAGTCAGATTGGATTGGGGCCCTCATTTTAAATGAATCACCTCTTTAAAGGCCCTGGGAATTCCCTGGTGGTCCAGTGGCTAAGACTCCATATTCCCAGTGCAGGGCCCTGGGGTTCATCCCTAGTCAGGGATCTAGATCCCAAATGCCTCAACTAAGACCCAGTGCAGTCCAATAAATAGATTACAAAATTTTAAAAGCCCTATCTCCAAATATAGTCACATTCTGATGTACTGGGTTTAGGGGTTCAATAGATGAATTTGAAGGTTTCAGTATTTCAGCCCATGAGACATTGCTGGAGTAGCTGTGAATTCCTGGAGCTGAGAGCATCAGAGGACCACCGTAGCACAGACCTGAGGATCTGATCCTCAGGTGATGTGGGGTGAGGAGATACGGACCAGGGCGGTTCAGGTAACATGTCAGTAGGACTGTACTTGTATTATAAGCTTTATTCTGTGTGTGTGTGCTCAGTAGCTCAGTTGTGTCTGACTCTTTGTGACCCGGGGACTGTAGTCCACCAGGTTACTCTGTCCATAGGATTTTCCAGGCAAGAACACTGGAGTGGGTTGCCATGCCCTCCTCCAGGGCATCTTCCCAACCCAGGGATCAAACTCATGTCTCCTGTGTCTCCTGCATTGCAGGCAGATTCTTTCCCGCTGACTCACCAGGGAAGCCGTATTATAAGCTTTGGGGCCTCGACAAATTCAAAGTACAGAGTTAGCAGTTGCTGAGAAAGACTGGAAATAAATATTGAATATTCTTTTTAGAATTGAATCTGGATTCCATCAATATCAAAAACCAAGGCCCACAACACTAGGGGATCAAGCTCTCTTTAAAAGCACGGCGATCATATTTATTTGTGTTAACAGTTGTAGTTGCTATTGTTCAGTTGCTCCATCATGTCCAACTCTTTGTGATCCCATGGAATGCAACATGCCAGGCTTCCCTGTCCTTCACTATCTCCCGGAGTTTGCTCAAACTCATGTCCATGATGAGTTTGAGTCAGTGATGCCATCCAACCATCTCGTCCTTTGTTAATGGCCTGAAAATACTAAGCCTGGGTCCTCTCTCTGACTCCAAAGTTCACTCTTATCTTACTGTGTCAAAGATGTGAGTGCCTGAGAAAAACCACAAGGTGTTCGGTTTTGAAACGTTCACTGGAGAACAAACCGCTTATTCGTTTCGCTCTCCCACACCCTTCTCTGGAGCGTCTGGCACAGGCTTCCTGACTCCCTCCTCTGACACACGTGAGTGCACACTCACTTTCTGTCTCACACACACATACACACAAGCTTTCTGTCACACTCTCAGTATCCACTCTTCCAGCCAGATACCTTGCCTCACAGAGGACCATGCAGGATTCTTCAGAAATCATTCTATGTGCCATTCTGCTTGGACTAGTAGCTGCAAACAGCGGGCAGAAGCCGGACCACCAGCCTCTTTTCTTCTCTGCATGCCCCCTTCTTCCCACAGCAAGTATGAGAGTTTTATCACTAGTAGACTCTCCCCATCTTTAAAAAAAGAAAGAAAGAAAAGAGCTTGGCTCATGTCAGAAGTTCTTAAGGAGGCAGGAATCCAGATTTGTCAATAACCATGGCGTTTCCAGTGGTTACCAGTAGTCAGAACTAAATAAGCTGCAGACTCTGTGGAGGCAGATTTAGACAACGTGCTGTGAAAAAGCTCTGTATCAATCAGAGCTGTTGGTCCAGGTCAGAGAAACCAGTCCTGGATAACTTGAGCAAAAAGAAAACTTCCTTGAAAGGTATCAGGAGATGGTTCACAGGAGCCCCTACTGGCAGCAGGGGCTTGGGCGGCAGGGAGGGGAAATCCTAGAAAATGAGTGGGAACTGAAGGGCTTCAGAAGTCATCACAGGAGGAGTTTGATGGCGTCTCATTCTCTGGCTGAACACCAGCCCGTGGTTGGACACAACCACAAAAAGTGGACACCCACAATCTCTGTTGAAACTCTGCCAGTGAAGCCTGGCATCACCAGCCTTCTGCACAATACTCAGTGGATCCAAAGGGACTAGTTGATCCACTGCTGAAATCTTGCTTGAGTCCTCACTGCTAGAAGCCAGGGAAGTTGTTTTGGGAAGTTGAGGGAAGCTGTGTCCCATAACGGGGCTTCCCAGGTGGTGCTAGTCAACCGTGGTTGACTGGTGGTGAACCCGTCCGTCTTTGGCAGGTGAATCAGTCTTTGGCAGGCAAAGAACCCGCCTGCCAGTGCAGGAGACACAAGAGATGGGGATTCAACCCCTGGGTCAGGAAGATTCCCTGGAGGAGGGCATGGCCACCCATTCCAGTATTCTTGCCTGGAGAATCCCATGGACAGAGGAGCCTGGCAAAGAGTCTGACACGGCTGAAGTGACTTAGCACCCACGCACACACATGTCCCATAATAACAGGCATATGGGTAGATTCTTGCAAAATAAGAAGGGAGATTGAATGTAGGAAGGTTTTTAAAAAATCAGTAAATGCTCACCATGGTTCCTTTTTAAACAATTCTGTATCTATGTATTTATCTCTTTGTTTCTAGTTGCACTGGGTCTACACTCCTGCACTCACTTTCTCCAGTTAGCTGCAGTGAGTGGGGACTATGCCCTAGTTGTGGTGTGTGGGCTTCTCATCGTGGCGGTTTCTCTTGCAGAGCACAGACTCTAGAGGGTGGCCTCCGTAATTGCAGCACACAGGCTTAGTCGTTCCGAGGCTTGTGGGATCTTCCAGGACCAGGGATTGAACCCCACGTTCCCTGCATTGGTGGGCAGATTCTTAACCACTGGGCCCCCAGGGAAGTCCCTCACGACATCTGTGATCGTAACCATGGACACTTGAAAGGTGTCATAAGAACAACGGACCTGGAATTTTGCATGTGTCCCAGCCTCTGGTTGCTAAGCTTAGATGCCCCCTCAAACCTGTGCCCTTCCTTTCTTAGCATGAACTTCTCAAAGAGCAGTACCTTCTGGCCTGGGAACTACTGCCCGTCTTTCCCAGCTCTCTGCACTGAGGTGCCCCAGGTGGCCAGGGTCTAGTCGGTGCCATGCAAGGAAATGTGCCACTTCCACACTGAGCTTGTAACATTTTTCCCTTTAGCGACTGTGCATGCCATTTCCCTCTCTGGCTGTCTGGAATGAAAATGATATCCAAAGTGACTTTGGAAGCTATTTTATTACACACAGCAGAGCCTCTGACCTTTGACCCCTACATGATTACAGGATGAAATTCGCTTGCTATCCTCTTCCCTGCACAATGGTTTTACGAGAACAAGAATTGATTTTTGTTGGGGCATTTGGCTCATTATACATGGATAGATCCATTTGTTACCAAGGCATTTATTTAGCTTGTTTCTGTTTATTCTGAGACATAAAATGAACACAGCCTTTAGAATGAGACAGCTGCTGCTGCTGCTGCTAAGTCGCTTCAGTCGTGTCCGACTCTGTGCGACCCCATAGACAGCAGCCCACCAGGCTCCCCCGTCCCTGGGATTCTCCAGGCAAGAACACTGGAGTGGGTTGCCATTTCCTTCTCCATAGAATGAGACAGGCTTGTGTTAAAACACATGCTCCACTATGTATTTCCTGGGAGCCATTTCTTAGTCTCTGTTTTATAAAAATGAGATTAATAGTACCTATCACAAAATGTAAACAGAAGGATTAAATGAAATGATAAATGCAAAACACTTAGTAAGTAGCATATAGTAGGTGGAAGACTGTGGGCAGAGTATGGTGTATAGGTGGGAAGTGGTATAAACCAGAAATTAGGAAGCTGCTCCCCGTGCAATCTTGGGGAAATCCCTCAACCCCTCTGAACCTTGTGTGTATGCATGCTAGGTCGATTAGTCATGTCCGACTCTTTGTGACCCTATGGACTGGACTGTGGCCCACCAGGCTCCTCTGTCCATGGGATTCTCCAGGCAAGAATACTGGAGTGGGTAGACCTCCTCCAGGGGATCTTCCTAACCTAACCCACGGATAGCAAGCAGATTCTTTACCACTTAGGCCACCTGGCAAGCCCTCTGAACCCTTGTTTATTTATTTTAAAAAATGGCATAGGATGGTACCTGGGGTTTTCACACTCATTCCTGTGGAAACTCTCTGCTCTGCAGAATTCCTCAGGACCCCATCTGGGAGGGGCTGGATAGAGCCCAACAGACTCTGATCCCTGCCTTAGGTCCAGTTTGGTTTGTCCGACATACTGGACTTCCAGAGGACAGTTTGCTTGAAGACAGAGCATCACTGCTCTTGTAAACACACTAAATATCACTGTATCCAAGGACTTAAATACTTTCCGACTCAAATGTTGTTGTTGTTGTTGAGTTGCTAAGTTATGTCTGACTCTTTGTGACCCCATGGACTACAGCAGGCCAGGCTCCTCTGTCCTCCACTATCTTCCTGAATTTGCTCAAATTCATGTCCATTGAGTCAGTAATGATATCTATCCATCTCACCCATCTCCTCTCCCCCTTCTCCTTTTGCCTTCGATCTTTCTCAGCATCAGGGTCTTTTCCAGTGAGATGGGTCTTCGCATCAGGTGGCTAAAGTATTGGAGCTTCAGCAACAGTCCTTTCAATGAATACTTTCACCAGAAGACACATCCACAACAGAGTGCCATTTCTGCTTAGGCTCTTTGTTCTTTCTGAAAGCTAATTGCCTTTGTGAGGGTCTGGGGGGTGGTGGCTTAGTCAGCAAGTCATCTCAGTGGTGGGGGTGGGGAGGGGAGCGGAAATTGACTCTCCTCTCCTCCCTGACTAGTTTGTGAAAATCCAGGGGTGACCTGCCCAGGCATGAAGACACTCGGGGGGGGGCAGACTCATGACTGCAAATAAGAACTAAAAATGCAGCTCACAGGTACTGTCCCTGGGGCTGGGACTTTGGGAAGGGTAGGGACACACTGTTCTAGTTAGGAAATGTTCAACTCAAATGCAACACTGGGCATGCCTTTTCTGACCACGAGCTGGGTGGCGATCAGGAAGCTGGCAGGCTCCTGGGCTCTCAGAGCAGCTACGAAAAGAAACCAGCTGGCTTCTGGTCAGGGTCTCAGCACACCAACATCACTGTCTATCACAGAGATGTCTGGCCCTACAATACTAGGGTATCACAGAAAGGGAGGATAGCCAAAGGCTGTGTGATCAGGTTTTATTTATTCAGTGCACAAACGTTTATGCCAAATGTGCCGGACACTCTGTTAGGGATAGAGACTCGTTTCGAAGTTATTTATTCTAGTCTAAGGAAACTGCAGGAATTAATAAGCAAATAATTATCAAGTCAAGAGGTGTGTGTGTTAGTCACTCAGTCATGTCTGACTCTTCGCGACCCCATGGACTGTAGCCCCCCAGGCTCCACTGTCCACAGAATTCTCCAGGCAGGAACACTGGAGTGGGTTGCCATGCCCTTCTGCAGGCAGATTCTTTACCATCTGAGTCAGCAGAGAAGCCCAAGTTGGATGGTAAGAACTGCTAAATAAATGGGGCAGAGATACAAAGGGTGCTATTTTACAGCTTCTTCTGGGAAAGCTTTGATGAGAGGTTGGCATTCGAGCAGAAACGCAAAGACAGCGGGGGAGGAGGAGCCTCTCACTCCCGGGGCAGAGTGGTCCAGGCAGAGGGGTGAGTGACCGCGGGTCCCTGAGGGCGGAGCAGGGAGGGGCCGGAGCAGCTGTGAAGCCAGATCCAGCCTCTGTGCCCCTGCGCTGAACCAGATCTTGGAGGCAGAGTTATTGCTTTCCCATCTGAAGGGGGCGCAGCAGGTTGTGTCCTCACCTAAGGTTAATGCCCTCAAAACTGCCTGTTCCCACCTGGAGCGGTAGTGAGGAGATTTATAGGGATGGTTCAAAGAGGGTGTGGTCAGATGGTGGACACTCTTCTGATTGGCTGGCGCTGAGGTGAGTGGGCGTCAACTTCATCTACCTTCTGGTTCCTTCAGGTCTGGGGTCTACGTGTCTGTGGGCAGCATGTATTTACCTTCTCCCATCTGGAAGGGCTTTCAGTATCTGCAAAACAGCTCAGGTATTGCCTTGTGCATCCCTTGAGGGGAAGCCAGGCTCCCGCCCCAAGGCTGCGCTACTATTCCTGGCTATTCCTCATTTGTCTCCTCCTGCCTTCCCTTCCCTAATTAGCAACTGCTTGAATCTGCTCCTTGGAGCTCAAGGAAGGTCATGGAGGCTGAGTGATGCCTAGTTCCTGTACTCCAGAAATGGGGAACATGGGAAGACTTTTGTGACCAGGAGGCCCACAGGGTCCTGCTCGGGATCAGTTGGGGTGGGGTGAACAAGGATGAACGTGGAGGGGAAGCAGCAGAGATTGCATTGTCCAGAGCTTAATGGACTACTCTAAGGAATCCAAAATGTATTCTGAAGCCATTAAAAATTATGGGCAAGTGTGATTTCACTTTTAGCAGGGATGCTGTGGTTGATATGTTAAGTGTCAAGGGGCAAAGAGAGGTTGAGAGTGATGGGCTGGAAAGCTGACATAATCATGTCGGCAGGATACGGTGGTGGATTAGACTGAGGCAGCGGTGCGGGCAGGCTGGCTGACATTGGATGTCTGCTGAAGGCAGAGGCAACCAGAGGACCAGCATGTCACAAACACCTTTGCTTTTACTCCTCACTCTTCCCCTAGCCTATCCCTTCCCTCCACCCCGGAGAGAAGATTTCCTCTTAAATGAAGATGGGGAAGAAAGCACAGGGACGGAAAACTCAAACGGGTGTAAGACAACAAAAAGAAAATAAAAAGGCAGCAGAAGAATTAAAACAGTAGAGGCAAGGAATGAACACCAACAGGAGAAAGAGAGCAAGAAAGAGAAAGAAATGCTCCCCATCCTTCCAGCTTTCTCATCTCTTTCCATCTCTGTTCGTTTGTTTGTTTTCAAGTTTATTTTTGGCCAGGCCGTGCATCATGGAGGATCTTAGTTCCACAACCAGGGATTGAACCCTTGCCCCCTGCATTGGGAGCACAGAATCTTAGCCCCTGGGCCACTAGAGAAGTTCTTTTCCTTCTCTGTTGATAACATAAAATCAAGAGAGGTTGATTTCTTCTGTAGCAAAAGCCCTCTTGGGAAATCTTGATAAGTGTTCTGCTAGGAATGACCATGTGTACAATGCCAGGTTGGAGCAGGAGAAATAAATCTTCTGTCAAGAAAAATAAAAGCCAGTGCTGAGGGTGAACTGCCTGCTCAGAGATCTAAATTCAAGCAATCATCACTTCTGATAAAAACCCAGGTCTTCCTGGATGGTAACAGATGTGGGCCTAGAATCTTATTTTTTCTGCCATCTCCCAGAAGGGAAATTCACCATGTCTCCTAGGTCCCCTTCAACAACTGCAGAGCTGGTTCTATGAAGTGGTATTTCATAAAGCCACAGGACACTTAGGGGTAACCAGAAGCCATTGTTTTCACAAGAGGGAAAAAAAAAGCAACAGGAAGTTTCAACTTCCACCAGAGGATATAATCACAGCCTCTGCCGAGGGTCTGAGAACCCCTGGCTGCTGCAGCTCTTTGATACGGTCAGTGTCGGAAACTCTGGTCATAAATCGTGATGAAAGATCACAGGAGCCATATCCACCTCAGAGAACTGCAAGTGTTCAAGTGTTTAACATGTCTTAAAATGCCATAAGAACCTTCCTCTAATTTAATCTTCAGTCTTCAGCTGTTAACACAGATGCATTAGGTTGGTAAATGGCAAGAGGAAGAAATAAAGAAATGCTTTTACACAGAGACCAGGGACACTTTCATTTCCCTGGAAGACAGGTTTAATCAACAGTTTCCAGGAAGAAGGCAGCAGTCTGTGTGTATGAAATTTTGCCAAAGGGAATTAAGTTGAAAAAGATGATTTTTCTTTCAGAACTGGCAAAGTTCTCACTGGGATTTTTTATATAATGAATCTAGTTTTCCATTGTGAATATGCAACTATGTATGAAAATTTATTTAAGAAATAGAAAAAAAAAAAAAAAACAGGGCAAATCCAACATTGCCAAGCTTCAATTGCTCTCAGAATATTTTTTGCACTCTCTTTGTTCTTTATTCCTTCCATGCCCTTCCTCTTTTCTGCTCCACCAAACCCCACAGTAACAGAGAATGCCCCTGATGAGGCTTTAAGTTTATATTCTAGCTTAAGCTTGAGCCGTAAAAGATAATCATTGCAAAGCATATGGTTCCAGGCCTGTGCTCACCTTCCACCAAAACTCAATCTTAACTGCAGTTCTTTACAGCTTGGAATGTTGCATTAAGCTGTCTTATTTTCACTCTTGAGAAGGACAGGATGTTAATGGCTCATGGTCTAAGAAAAGATGTTACCTGGGCAGAGGTGGGCTTTTGAAGGAAGATGGATGTATGCATGCTAAGTCACTTTAGTCATGTCTGACTCTGAGACCCTATGGACTCTATAGCCCACCAGGCTTCTCTGTCCGAGGAACTCTCCAGGCAAGAATACTGGAGTGGGTTGCCATTTCCTTCTCTAGGAGATCTTCCTGACCCAGGGATTGAACCCACATCTCTCATGTCTCCTGAATTGACAGGTGGGTTCTTTACCACTGGTGCCACCTTGCATGCATGAGGCCTCCTTCACCATTCCAATCAAGGTTCTCTCTCTCTCTCTCTCTCTCACACACACACACACACACACACACACACACACACACACAGCGTCTAGAAGAAAGCCTTTGGGCTCTATCAGTAAATTTGACTCTGGAGACTGAGTAACTATCATTTGAGCAAGGATCCCCCTTAGGAGGTGAAGAACAATATGTGACTGACTGCCTCTTACAGAGTGTTCCAGTAACTTCTTATTTTATCTCCTCCTGGAATAGAGTCTGGCCCAGTCCCTTAGACATAAGGACAAAGCCCTACAGCTGTGAACTTTGAATCATGACTTCCCAGACAGCCCACTCAGATCCCAGAACCTCACTGTGCCTGCCTGGCAAAGTAAGGAAATCTGTAAATCATTGACCAGTGATGTCAGAAGAGAGGGCTTCTGGGTGGAATGTCAGCCCTGGAAGAAAAGAGCCATTTACACCCTCTTTAATTACACTACAAATTACATTGCTTTTAATTACATTAATTCATGTAATGAGTGACACTGGGCTCCCTGAGGTTTTGCAATTTTTTAAAATCATATTCTTCCTCATTCTTGTCCAAATGCCTGAGCTGTTTTTCTTCTTTGAGCCATTCCTCAGAGATAAGAACATGTAAGGAACCCCCAGGAGAAGCATAAATCTCAAATGGTAAAAAGATGACACAAATGAAAATGAATATACCACCTCTTTGAGATTATTTTGACAGGATAATCATTTAAATGTGGTTCTTTCACAGCTTCAAAACAGTAGTGTGAGGGAAACTCTTGTTTATTCTTGCTTCCCCTACTGCAGCAGAGGCCCCAGTAAATCTTGCCTGAATAAATAAATAAATAAAGATAATAGTGAGGACAAATCTCTTCACTGGAAAGCTAGGCCATTTCTTCCTCCAGGGGATCTCCCTGACCCAGGGATCAAACCTATATCTCCTGCATCTCCTGCAGTGGCAGGCAAATTCTTTACCACTGAGCCACCTGGGAAGCCCAGCTTACTTGGGGAGCAGTTACTAAGTATTATGTGATTCTCTTGCTAATAAGTATAACAATGCTGAAAAAATGTGGTTTCCATTTTTCTTTAGCAGGAATATTTGTCTTCACTCAGATTTCAAAGAAGTATTGATCACGTGCTTAGCAAAATGTTAGACAAAAGCTAATTTATCTAATTAGTAATCTAAAGTTCTCCAGCAAAAAGTACAGATATATTTTACTGATGTATAATACATAATATGGGGGCTTCTCTGGTGGCTCAGTGGTAAAGAATCCACCTGCAATGCAGGAGAGGCAGATTCGACCCCTGGATTGGGAAGATCCCCAGAGAAGGAAATGGAAACCCACTCCAATATTCTTGCCTGGAGAATCCCATGGACAGAGGAGCCTGACAGGCACCGTCCATGGGGTTGCAGAGAGTTGGACAAGACTTAGCAACTAAACAAAAACAGTAATAGTAATACATAACATACTACATACTTTATTATATATTTAAATATAAATATGAAATATATATACAGTAAGTCTCTTATGTACAAATGAGTTCCATTCTGAGAGCATGTTCATAAGTACAGTTTATTCCTAAGTCCAACAAATTTAGCCTAGGGATTCAACTAACACAATTGGCTATATAGTACTGTACTGTAATAAGTTTATAATTCTTTTCACACAAATAATACATGAAAAAGAAACAAACACGAGAATAAAGAAAACATTCTTAATCTTACAGGACAGTACCCAGAATAGCACAGTAGTACCAGCTACGTCACTGCTGTCCTACTATTCTCTGGACAGTACCGTACAATAAAGCGCTCAAACGCACAACCGCTTGGGGAGGACGCACACGCGTGATGGTGTACACCAGACAAATGAACCAATTTCATGTGAGTGGACATGTGAATGAACACTCTCATCTTTGAAAGTTCAAAGCTTGAAGCTTCCTATATCTATATACGTATACACGTATTGTCAATGTAGGAGACGTAAGAGATGCGGGTTCCATCCCTAGGTCAGGAAGATCCCCTGAAATAGGAAATGGCACCCCACTCCAGCATCCTTGCCAGGAGAACCCCATGGGCAGAGGAGCCTGGCAAACTACAGTCTGCGGAGTCACAAGGAGTCTGACACGACTGAGCATCTGAGCACATAGTATGTATAAACAGTGTGGCCTGACCAAATGAAAAGCCTTGAATAGCCACTCCTTTTAAGCCACAAAAGCTACTGGGGGAAAATATAAACATTTCTACCAATTCAAGAGTTTCCACAGTACTCTGGTCACTGCGGCTCACTGGCTAACCCAACGCTCTTTCTCACTCCTTCTTGTCACCTTGTCTGAAGTATAACATTTGCTTTCTCAGCTTCCCTTTGCTGTTGGAGAGGCAACTGGTCATGTTCTGGCCAAAACCCTATGATAAAACGTCTGTTGGTGAGATCATAGGAAAGCTTTTGTTTTTCCAATAGAAGGGGCAGGAGATAAGCGTGATCCCTCTGTTTTCTTCTTTGAATGTGGATTTGATGCCTTGAAATCCAGCCGCCACCCTGTCCCTGTATGATTAACATGAGCATGACAGGCAACACAGTAAAGATGGTGGAGCGTGAGAGAACAAAGAAAGATGCAGGTCCTAGGTGCTATCCAACCATTCTATCAGTTGCTTCCTTTCAAATGTCCCTGCAAAACAAGTGAACCTTATTTTTTTAAGCCTCCATGATCTTCATGGTTGTTTTGCAGTAGTTGTTATTGTGTTTCCTGCCATAGAAACATTCCTAACTGATGTGAAGGCTACACACCCTAGACATACACTAAAAAGATCCTATAACTCAAGATCCCCAAGGTGGATAGTCAGGGTTGCATAGAAAGGGAGGGATTTAGAGGAAAGGAAAAAGTCAACCACTGTCAGACTTGCCTGGTATGAGAGGAACTCAAAAGTGCCTGAGGGAACCTCACAGAACTTTGATCTGATGTTCTTTTAAGAGTAAAATAAAATTGGAAAAAAACAGTATTGCACTGGGCCAGTGAGAACAATATGAGAAAGTAGCCAAGGGATTTAAAAGCAAAGCTAAAACCCAGCCAGATTAGCTCACTGTTCAGAAGGAGGAAAGGTTAAAGAAAGCAGAAATGAGGGAAGAGGAGACAGAAAGAAGAGGTTGGGTCTGTCCCTCCACAGGCCCCAAAGGAGAAGCCTGTGACTAGACAGACGGCTGGAACCTAGTCTCTGCCTGAGCACTGACCTCAGGACCAGACCTCCCTTGTTTCATATGCAGAAGCTCTGGAGACAGCCTTTAACCACGGGTGATGGACACACAATTATAAATACCCCAACTCGCTCACCTGTCTGGGCTCATGCCCTCCTGCAGGCCCCCACGTGTTTTGAGCAGGCCTTGGTGAGCTCGTGCTTGGAGCTGCCCTCCTGATCAGCCTCCTGTTCTTCATCAAATCTCCCCCGCTCACCACATACTCCCTATTTTCTCTTCCCAGGAATTCTTCCCAATAAAGTGCTTTAACATAAGTCTTGGTCTCTGGGTCTGCTTCTGGGTGAACCCCACCTAAAACTCTTTTTCTCTGGGTTATAAATAAAATGGCTCACCCAAGGCCAACAGAGCAGAAAGGCAAAAGAAGTTAAGCAGACAGTGTATCAAAAAGAAAATGAGGTCTGCCAAAAGCCAAAACTATGAACCAGAAGTCTCTAGCCTGTCCATTTCTGGGCCGATTTTGCTCGGGTAAAGCAGCAGTACTTCCCACAAAATAAATTGGATATCCTGCTAAAAATCAAGCCATCTGTCGCCTTGAATACCAAATCTAATATTGCATATACTTAGTTAAGAATCAGCACAGAAGGGAGAGCAAAGTTATTCCTACAGCACAACTGAAAAGTGTTTTCAAGACTGGACTGGCCTCTTCCTTTTAATGGGGACAAAGAGAGAACACAAAGAGCTCTCCATCCATGAATTTTCCTATACCAGGTGGGTGACTAGCCTCAAGGTTGCATTAAAAAGAAGTTTGTTATCTTTCATGTTAAGGATCTGGTCTCTGATGACCTCAGGCTCCATACTGGTAGCAACAAGAAAACCAGGCCAGGGCTCAGATGACCTGTGATGCCTGCATCGTAATGACTGACCTTTGCTTGCTGCATGTGGGTAACTTCAGCAAATACCAGCTCCGTCGCTATGGAGCCCACTTGCTTACATCCAACAACCAAAGTATCAGTCTCTGCGACTCTGAGAAGACTGGATTTAGAGGAAAGACTGAAGCTGCTTTTTTTTTTTCTTTTCATTTTTAACTTAACAAAGAATTGGAGAACCACCAGGGCAAGAGAGAAAGGACACATTATGTACAACATGGATATCAATGTGTCTACTGGGGTCATTCTTAAATCAACTACTCCAGAAAGAAAATATTCCACTTTCTTGACAAAAATTGACAACTTACAGAAAAATTTAACCCCAAAGTGAACAATGACACTTTTAGTAACTCAAAGTGCTAACTGATCAAATAAGTATCACCTGACATCAATATTTAAGACACCCCCAAAATTCAATGCTATTCCCATTACTAAAATAGGAACAACATTTATGATTAAAATTTTAAAAAGAACAAGTGGCATGGTTTAATAGAAGAGAAATGAACTGTGGACCTTTCTGTAAGGTTTTATCAAATGTACTGTTAGCTCAAATGATGACAGTTTGCAATTAGTCCACAAGATGAATTTATTTAAGAAAAAACCACGGAGGGAGGAGCCAAGATGGCGGAGGAGTAGGACGGGGAGACCACTTTCTCTCCTACAAATTCATCAAAAGAATAACCGAACGCAGAGCAAACTTCGCAAAACAACTTCTGATCGCTAGCTGAGGTCCTCAGGCGCCCAGAAAAGCAGCCCATTGTCTTCGAAAGGAGGTAGGACAAAATATAAAAGATAAAAAGTGAGACAAAAGAGCTAAGGACGGAGGTCCGTCCCGGGAAGGGAGTCTTAGGCGGCATTGCTTGGGGTAGGGTCCGGGCCTGAGTGCCCTGAGGGCAATTGGAGGGAGCTTCTGTGAGTTGCCAACTTGAACTGTGGGAGACCAAAAGAGAGAGAGTAAATTAACCGGCCGGAACACACTGCCGGCCTTTCGCAGAACAAAGAGACCGAGAAAATCCAGAGAAGAGCTCGCAGGCTGCGGACCGGCCCAGCCCCGCCGGAGGCAGGAGGCAGCGGGGAGGGGAAGGTCGCGGCTAGACACAGGGCGCAGGCACCCGACCGGCGCGGGAGGGGACTGGGGCTGGGGACGCGGAGGGCGGAAGGCGCACGCACCCGACTGGCGCCTGCAGAAACTGAGACTGGGTCCGCGGAAGGGAGTGGGCGCGCCACACCTGGGGAGAGTGCGCCCACCAAGCCCCTGGCTGCCTGGACCGCTCTGACGGGGAAGGCACAGAGAGCAGGCGCAGCTTTCCCTTCCGCGGTTTTGTGGAACACCCGAGGGCTGGAGCCTCGCACAGCGCGGGCCGCGCTCCATATAGAACAGCCGGGAGCCTGAGCAGCGCAGACGGAGAAAGCAGCGTTAGCCCCTCTGCGCGGCGCAAGTCCGTCCCCACAGCGCCAGCCCCTCCCCGCAGAGCGACGGAACTAGCTACCTGAATAAGAGTCCACTTCCGCCCGCATGTGTCAGGGCGGAAATGAGGCTCTGAAGAGACCTGCAAACAGAAGCCAAATAAACAAAGGGAACCGCTTCAGAAGGGATTGGTGCAACAGATTAAAATCCCTCTAGAAAACACCGACTACACCGGGAGGGGCCTGTAGATATCGAGAAGTGTAAGCTGGAACGAGGAGCTATCTGAAACTGAGCTGAACCCACACTGACCACAACAGCTCCAGAGAAACTCCTAGATATACTTTTACTTTTTTCTCTTTTTTTTTTCTTTTTTATTTTTTCTCTTTTATTTTCCTTTATAATCCCCTATTACTCCCCCATTACTCCTTAACTTTCATTTCCATAGATTTTTATGATTTTTTTAATTAGGGGAAAAAAATTTTTTTTTCTTTCTTTTATCTTTTTTTTCTTTCCTTTTTCTCTTCTATTTTCTATTTTTCTTTTTCTCTTATTTCTTTTAAAGTCCTCTAGTACTCCTCTACTACTCCTTAATTTTCATTTTCAATACACTATAACCTAACAAAAAAAAAAAAAAAGAGAAGCCCTATTTTTAAACCGAAGATTATTCTCTCCCAATCTTGACTCTCTGTTTTCTACCTCAGAACACCTCTATTTCCTCCTTTCCCCTTCTCTTCCCAATCCAATTCTGTGAATCTTTGTAGGTGACTGGGCTACGGAGAACACTCTGGGAACAGACAGCTGCGTAGATCTATCTCTCTCCTCTTGAGTCCCCCTTTTTTCTCCTCCTGCTCATCTCTATCTCCCTCCTCCCTCTCCTCTTCTTCATGTAACTCTGTGAACCTCTCTGGGTGTCCCTAACGGGGGAGAATCTTTTCGCCATTAACCTAGAAGTTTTCTTATCAGTGCTGTATAGTTGGAGAAGTCCTGAGACTACAGGAAGAATAAAACTGAAATCCAGAGGCAGGAGACTTAAGCCCAAAACCTGAGAACACCAGAAAACTCCTGACTACATGGAACTTTAAGTAATAAGTGACTGTCCAAAAGCCTCCATACCTACACTGAAACCAACCACCACCCAAGAGCCAGTAAGTTTTAGAGCAAGACATACCATGCAAATTCTCCAACAATGCAGGAACATAGGCCTGAATGTCAACATACAGGCTGCCCAAGGTCACACCTAACACATAGACCCATCTCAAAACTCATTACTGGACACTCCATTGCTCTCCAAAGAGAAGAAATCAAGTTCCACGCACCAGAACACTGACGCAAGCTTCCCTAACCAGGAAACCTTGAGAAGCCAATCGTCTAACCCCACCCACTGGGTAAATCCTCCACAATAAAAAGGAACCACAGACCTCCAGAACACAGAAAGCCCACTCCAGACACAGCAATCTAAACAAGATGAAAAGGCAAAGAAATACCCAACAGGTAAAGGAACATGAAAAATGCCCACCAAGTCAAACAAAAGAGGAGGAGATAGGGAATCTACCTGAAAAAGAATTTAGAATAATGATAATAAAAATGATGCAAAATCTTGAAAACAAAATGGAGTTACAGATAAATAGCCTGGAGACAAAGATTGAAAAGATACAAGAAATGTGTAATAAAGACCTAGAAGAAATAAAAAAGAGTCAATTAAAAATGAATAATTCAATGAATGAGATCAAAAACACTTTGGAGGGAACCAAGAGTAGAATAATGGAGACAGAAGATAGGATAAGTGAGGTAGAAGATAAAATGGTGGAAATAAATGAAGCAGAGAGGAAAAAAGAAAAAAGGATCAAAAGAAATGAGGACAACCTCAGGGACCTCTGGGACAATGTGAAACACCCCAACATTCGAATCATAGGAGTCCCAGAAGAAGAAGACAAAAAGAAAGGCCATGAGAAAATACTCAAGGAGATAATAGCTGAAAACTTCCCTAAAATGGGAAAGGAAATAGCCACCCAAGTCCAAGAAACCCAGAGACTCCCAAACAGGATAAACCCAAGGCGAAACACCCCAAGACACATATTAATCAAATTAACAAAGAACAAACACAAAGAACAAATATTAAAAGCAGCAAGGGAGAA